>NW_021284148.1:95036-134234 GCF_002162155.2 Triticum dicoccoides
TGGATGACATATACATATACAACATGTACACCTTGTCTCTTTTGTTAGCCACATTTCAGATTAAGCAACGCCGAGGACGGCTTTATTTTCAAGAAGGGGAGGATGATGAGGACATGACTACCTTGGATATGACCAAAAATATTGCATATATGCATATTTGTCAGGTGATTTCTAGTGCAAACTATTCAATAATCTATTTATGTTATCCAGAACAAAAATACTTCACACACTTTTGTGTTTTGTCTAATTGCAGGTGTATGGGACATTTGTACAATCCACATATGAAGATAAGGAAGAAAGAGATGTTTATTTGCTGTCCAAAAAGTTCTTTCACGTCACTTTTGGCCCAAGAGAAGATAGAGTCCAAGTTTCTCACGTTCTGGATTCAGATTCGGACTGCACAGACATACCTGACTCAAAACACACACAAGTTTTTCATACGGACTCCGAATTGGGTGATTCTTTTTTTGTTGGAAACTAGATTTCGTGCACCTTCCAACCCAATTGGAATCACCTTCAAATTCGTCCGGGGCGTTGAGTTGTGTACGAAACAATCTGATGCTGCAGCAGAATCCGAGTCAAACTACAAGTCCAAAGGTGTTACATCACCTCCACTTGGGCCCATGAGGCTTGTACGACCTAGGGTTAGTTTTAGGCTGCCTTGGGACGTCCTCCCACCTCCTTGGCCGCCACCCCTTGCTCCTATATAAGTAGATCCATCTAGTAGCTTTTTCCTTGGGATTTGTTTAGTTAAAAGTTAGACAACGCAACTTCGTGTACTTCGTTTGTGTCCAACGACCAGACCAAGACCGCTTACGGATCCCCACCATTATCAATACCTCATATATATTTGCAATATTCAGATTGCTTTATCATATTCTTGCTCGTTCTTCGATTGCTTGCAGGAATAGACCTTCGTGGTCAGGCTGACCGTGCTTCCGGCATCGTCAGTAACCTCAGGAGATTGGTTTAGCGATTGCTAAGGTGCAACGTCGTGCACGTTTGTAGTCGGATTGTCAAAGTCGTCTCCGCCAAATCGATAGTTATCATCTCATCGAAAGATCGGGACCCTCGCCTCTATCAATTACATTGATAGCCATCATAGCCTAATTCCTTTCCGTTGCTTACCCATCGAGACTAGGCATTGAGTATTGCCGGCAACAAGACTTGTGCACATTAGTGATCATACTTCCCATAGCATACATACATCATTGTTTCCTATATTGGTATCATCTCTTTTGTCACAAAGTTGTCATCGCATACTCACTTGCTATCTTGGTTCGTCAAGCATTGCATGAGAAAAGAGCTCAAACATCAAAGAGCCAAACAAGCTTTTAAGCAAAAGAGGAAGGATAAGCAAAGATCTTTTAAGCAAGAACCATAGCATCATATAAAATTAAGATTGTCATACTCGATCATCTTGGATCATATCATAACAACACCTTGCATACAAAGTATTTGGGATAGAAGTCGTTACATTTTTGCTAAGTAGGTTGTGCACAAGTTCTTGTATCCGCCTATCGTGCAATCATGCTAGCATCTCTCTAGTGTTGTGCAACAAGAGCATTTTCGTGGATTCCACATTTTGGCTCACCCTTGGTTGCACAACCCCACTTATCTTTTTGCTTGTGTGTTTCCGTGTACCTTATATGCTTGGTCTACTTGTTACATTCCATCTTGCGAATCTTTTCCAACATTATTGAAGCTCACTTACAATTACATCAAATTTTGTTCCTGATGAGGACATCAATACAATTGTTACACCCACAGCCCCTGCTGCTATACATACTGGACCAATTACTAGAGCTCGTGCACGCCAACTAAATTACCAGGTACTTTCGTTTCTTGGTAATGATTCTAATGTTCATGAGAATATGATGCTGCCTAAATTGGATACATTTGTTTTGCTTACAAATGAAGGGCCTAGCTTGGAGAACGATGAACATTGGAGCAAGAACAAGCATGGAGATGATGGCATGCGCAAGGGGAACAAGAACGGAGTTACAAGTGATGATTTCAGGACTTTGAAGCCACCATAATGGGTGCATGAAGCCTTGGACGAAATATACAAGATGCCACTTCATAAATTTCGTCCCGAGGCTATTTTAGGTGCTGCGTCACCTTATTATTGGGCCAGGCCCATGTAATTTCGAAATACATAAGTATAGGCTATTTTTAGAGTCCGTATGTGTGGGGAAACAAGAGATAGGGTTGATTTCGGACCCCTCCACCAAGGGCCACGAAATTCCCCCTCTTCCTCCATATATACAGCCCTTAGGGCATCGTTTAGACTTTGGGTTTTGTTTAGATTAAAAGTTCGCCATAGCTGCAACTTCGCATACTTCGTTTGTGTTCAACGACCAGACAAAGGCGTCACAGAACCCCACCTTGATCAATAAAGCTTTCATCTTATATTCGCAATATCCAGATTGCAATCTTAGTTTCTTGCTTGTTCTTCGTTTGCTCGCAGGAAACAGACCCTCGTGGTCAGGTTGATCGTGCTCCGGCGTGGTCAATAACCTCTCGGAGTTGGTTTAGCGATTGCTAAGGCGCGACGTCCTCGCACGTTCGTAGTCGGATCGTCAAAGTCGACTTCCACCAAAGCGATATCCATCATCTCATCGAAAGACGGGACACCTTTGCCTCTATCAAGTGGTATCAGATTTCCAGGTTGCTCGGTGAGATTTTACAGTTTTTCGTAGTTTAGATCGAGTCTGTTCTTCATACCTACAGTCCACGAAAAAGCCACAAAAAAAAATTTAGGGTTAGTTCATCATATCCGAACCAATCTGAGCCTTTGTGATGAGGACATCAATACAATTGTTACACCCACAGCCCCTGCTGCTATACATACTGGACCAATTACTAGAGCTCGTGCACGCCAACTAAATTACCAGGTACTTTCGTTTCTTGCTAATGATTTTAATGTTCATGAGAATATGATGCTGCCTAAATTGGATACATTTGTTTTGCTTACAAATGAAGGGCCTAGCTTGGAGAAGGATGAACATTGGAGCAAGAACAAGCATGGAGATGATGGCATGCGCAAGGGGAACAAGAACGGAGTTACAAGTGATGATTTCAGGACTTTGAAGCCACCATAATGGGTGCATGAAGCCTTGGACGAAATATACAAGATGCCACTTCATAAATTTCGTCCCGAGGCTATTTTAGGTGCTGCATCACCTTATTATTGGACCAGGCCCATGTAATTTCGAAATACATAAGTATAGGCTATTTTTAGAGTCCGTATGTGTGGGGAAACAAGAGATAGGGTTGATTTCGGACCCCTCCACCAAGGGCCACGAAATTCCCCCCTCTTCCTCCATATATACAGCCCTTAGGGCATCGTTTAGACTTTGGGTTTTGTTTAGATTAAAAGTTCGCCATAGCTGCAACTTCGCGTACTTCGTTTGTGTTCAACGACCAGACAAAGGTGTCACAGAACCCCACCTTGATCAATAAAGCTTTCATCTTATATTCGCAATATCCAGATTGCAATCTTAGTTTCTTGCTTGTTCTTCGTTTGCTCGCAGGAAACAGACCCTCGTGGTCAGGTTGATCGTGCTCCGGCGTGGTCAATAACCTCTCAGAGTGGGTTTAGCGATTGCTAAGGCGTGACGTCCTCGCACGTTCGTAGTCGGATCGTCAAAGTCGACTTCCACCAAAGCGAAATCCACCATCTCATCGAAAGACGGGACACCTTTGCCTCTATCAAGTGGTATCAGATTTCCAGGTTGCTCGGTGAGATTTTACAGTTTTTCGTAGTTTAGATCGAGTCTGTTCTTCATACCTACAGTCCACGAAAAAGCCACAAAAAAAAATTAGGGTTAGTTCATCATATCCGAACCAATCTGAGCCTTTGCATAATCTTTTTAGGGTTTTGCTTTGTTGAATTTGCGGTTGCATCGTCGTTTCTAGTTGCTGGTCTTAGAGTCTAGTCTTTTAGAGTTTCGAGTTCTGGTCATAAGTTGTCACGCCGCCGCCGCACCATCATCATCACCCCTGCCATCTACCACCACCGCTTATCCGCCACCGCTTCGAATCCGTATCCATATACCACCACAGCTGTCATATACCACCACCGCTGCCATCTACCACCATATATCCACCACCAATCCGAGTTCTTGTCATATTAGGTTTGTTTTCGAGATCCATCTAGATTCCGATTCGTGTTTCCTTGCTGGAGTAGGTTTCGGGGGAAAAAAAAGTCGGGTAGCCACGCTCTGTTTAGGCCCAAAATTTTTCGAAAACGCATTTTTCGAAAAAAATTCTGGCTATCCTATTTTTAGGTGTTTCTGAGTGTTTTGAGACAGGTGCCATTATAGGAAGTTTTTTTGACCCGTTTCCAGTTTTTGGGTCCGGGCAGTCGAAAAAAAAAATTTTTGTCGAAAAAAAAATTTCGTGCCCATCCTGTCAGTTTGACCTAGGAAGAGTTTTGAGACACTCGCCATTATAGTGATTTTGTCGCAAAAAAAAGCAGCGCAAAAAAAAGAGCGCAAAAAAAAAGAAGAGAGCGAATTTTTTTTCAGAGTGTGCTTTTCCCTTGTTTACGTGCCGCGCCATGCTTTTGTTGGTGTTCTAGGCTCGCGTCTCTAGCACAGTCTAGCCTAGGACCAGCACAGTACCGTCGTTGAGCGTTTATTCAACTTTGCATCTCTGAATTGATTATTGCTGACCCTTTTTGCTACCATACTATAAGCCTTCCCAGCTCCACATACATCTACGTCGTGTGTTTGACTCTCCCTGGTAATCGCTCTATCCAAGCTTTGAGAGTTTTTGACTACAACGGTTGCCGATCACCGCCTGCTGCTGGGTAAGAACTGGTAAGAATTTGAGATTTGCTTGACGGATTTGTGATACACCACCACCACTTCTTAGTAGTCTGTAGGATCATATTCTTGTGTGTTTCTATTGCTGCTAACCATGCCAGGATCACAAGCCGACGAGATTGACTGGGAGAACTTATCGAACAAGGAGCTTCATGATAAGTTTCAGCAAATGATGACTGAACAGGTGCAAGATGTGCTGAATAATTTTGAAGAGGCCATGGAGAAGATCACTGGCCTTGAGAAGACGTTCGAAACAAAGCTCGATAACAGATTTAATGAACTGCTTGCGCGTCTTCCACCACCGGCTGCACCTGTCGCACCTCTGCAACAACAACAACTACGCCCCCTTCCGAATCAGTATGGACGAGCACAGTGTGTTCCTATTGAGCCAGGACAAAATTCTGGTGCCGCTGCTACTGCTGTTGGTGTTTCTTTGGCTCCTGCTACTGCTGCTGCTGGTACCCAGGAGGATGATGAGTATGCGGGCGATTATGAGGATGAGGTTGATCAAAATCAGATCTACGAGCAGCCACCAGCACCACCACCAGCAGGTCGACCTCAGGTATATATTCGTAATGGTAGGCCTGCACCACCACCTCAGGTACGAGATGATGTCCATATTCCTAAACTGAAATTGAATATTCCACCATTTGAGGGTAGATATGTTCCTGATATATATCTTACTTGGGAGTTAGAAACTGAACAACGATTTACATGTTTACAATATCCTGAGGAGAGACGAGTTGCTGCTGCTGTTTGTGCTTTCACTAGTTTTGCATGTGTATGGTGGTCTGAACATTGTAGATTATATCCTATTCCAACTACTTGGGCTGCTTTGAAAACAGCTATGCGTACGCGTTGGGTTCCACCATATTATCAACGTGAATTGCTTCAAAAATTGTAGCGTTTAAGACAAGGAAAAAATTCTGTAGAAGAATATTATCAGGAATTACAAACTGGCATGATTAGATGTGGTATTGTTGAGGAGAATGAAGCTATGCTTGCACGTTTTCTGGGTGGATTAAATAGAGAGATTCAGACCATTCTAGACTATAAGGAGTATACTAATATCACTCGTTTATTCCATCTTGCTTGTAAAGCTGAACGTGAAGTGCAGGATCGACAAGCATTGGGGCGAACTAACTTTTCTGCAGGCCGACCTTCATCATGGACACCACGTGCATCTTCTACTTCAACTGCACCAGCACCTCCATCAGGTGCCACCTCCAGCCGTGATACAAGAAAACAGGCACAACCACCATTATCTGCCAAGAGCGCACCTGCGGGGCCTACACATCGTTCTTCTTCTTCCATAGCATCAACAGGGCACACAAGTGATATTATTTGTCGTCGTTGTAAGGGAGGAGGTCATTATGCGAGAGAATGCAAATCTCCGCGTGTGATGATTGCTACCGCGGATGGTGGATATGAGTCCGCTAGTGACTATGATGAGGAGACTTTGGCTCTTATTACACGTGAAGAACATGGTGGAGATGATTCTGATAATGAGACGCAATACATGGCTTCTGAAGACGCTGACTGGTATGAATGTTTAGTTGCTCAACGTGTTTTGAGTGTGCAGATCACACAAGCTGAGCAAAATCAGAGGCACAATTTGTTCCATACCAAGGGAGTTGTGAAGGAACGTTCTGTGCGCGTCATCATAGACGGAGGGAGCTGCAACAACTTGGCTAGCATGGAGATGGTCGAGAAGCTTTCTCTCACCACAAGACCACATCCACATCCTTACTACATCCAATGGTTCAACAACAGCGGCAAGGTTAAGGTAACACGTACTGTTCGTGTGCATTTTAGTATATCTACATATGCTGATTATGTTGATTGTGATGTGGTACCTATGCAAGCATGTTCCTTATTACTTGGTAGACCATGGCAATTTGATAAAAATTCTGTACACCATGGTAGAAACAATCACTATACTCTTGTTCATAAGGATAAAAATACTACTTTGCTTCCTATGACTCTTGATTCCATTTTGAAAGATGATATTAATAGAGCTAATAAAGCACAACAGGAGACGAATAAGAGTGAAATTCAGATTGTGGCAAAAGAATTTGAGCAACAAATGAAGCCTAATAATAAACCATCTAGTGTTGCTTCTGAAATTAAATTGAAAAGTGCATGTTTATTTGCCACCAAATCTGATATTGATGAGCTAGATTTCAGCAAATCTGTTTGCTATGCTTTTGTGTGCAAAGAGGCATTATTTTCATTCGAGGACGTGCCTTCCTCTTTGCCTCCTGCTGTCACTAACATTTTGCAGGAGTTCGCTGACGTCTTTCCACAAGACGTGCCACCGGGATTACCGCCTATTCGAGGGATTGAGCATCAGATTGACTTAATTCCCGGTGCTTCACTGCCAAACCTTGCACCATACCGTACCAATCCAGAGGAGACGAAGGAGATTATGCGTCAAGTACAAGAGCTTCTTGACAAAGGTTATATACGCGAATCCCTTAGTCCTTGTGCTGTTCCTATTATTCTAGTGCCGAAAAAGGATGGTACATCACGTATGTGTGTTGATTGTAGAGGCATTAATAATATTACTATTCGTTATCGTCATCCTATTCCTAGGCTAGATGATATGCTTGATGAATTGAGTGGCTCTACAATATTCTCCAAAGTTGATTTGCGTAGTGGCTACCATCAAATTCGTATGAAATTGGGAGATGAATGGAAAACACCATTTAAAACTAAGTTTGGATTATATGAGTGGTTAGTCATTCCTTTTGGGTTAACTAATGCACCTAGTACTTTCATGAGATTAATGAACGAAGTTTTACGTGCTTTCATTGGACGATTTGTGGTAGTTTACTTTGATGACATATTCATTTATAGCAGATCTTTGGAAGAACATTTGGAACATTTACGTGCTGTTTTTATTGCTCTACGTGATGCACGTTTGTTCGGTAACCTTGGGAAGTGCACCTTTTGCACCGACCGAGTATCTTTTCTTGGCTATGTTGTTACTCCACAGGGAATTGAAGTTGATAAAGCCAAGATTGAAGCTATTGAGAGTTGGCCACAGCCCAAAACGGTCACACAAGTGAGGAGTTTTCTTGGCCTCGCTAGATTCTATAGGCGTTTTGTGAGAGATTTCAGCACCATTGCTGCACCTCTCAATGAGCTTACAAAGAAAGATGTGCCTTTTCTTTGGGGTACCGCACAGGAAGAAGCCTTCACGGTATTGAAAGATAAGTTGACACATGCTCCTTTACTCCAACTTCCTGATTTTAATAAGACTTTTGAGCTTGAATGTGATGCTAGTGGAATTGATGAGGACATGACTACCTTGGATATGACCAAAAATATTGCATATATGCATATTTGTCAGGTGATTTCTAGTGCAAACTATTCAATAATCTATTTATGTTATCCAAAACAAAAATACTTCACACACTTTTGTGTTTTGTCTAATTGCAGGTGTATGGGACATTTGTACAATCCACATATGAAGATAAGGAAGAAAGAGATGTTTATTTGCTGTCCAAAAAGTTCTCTCACGTCACTTTTGGCCCAAGAGAAGATAGAGTCCAAGTCTCTCACGTTCTGGATTCAGATTCGGACTGCACAGACATACCTGACTCAAAACACACACAAGTTTTTCATACGGACTCCGAATTGGGTGATTCTTTTTTTGTTGGAAACTAGACTTCGTGCACTTTCCTACCCAAGTGGAATCACCTTCAAATTCATCCGGAGCGTTGAGTTGTGGACGAAACAATCTGATGCTGCAGCAGAATCCGAGTCAAACTACAAGTCCAAAGGTGTTACATCACCTCCACTTGGGCCCATTGGCCTTGTACGACCTAGATTTAGTTTTAGGCTGCCTTGGGACGTCCTCCCACCTCCTTGGCCGCCACCCCTTGCTCCTATATAAGTAGATCCATCTAGTAGCTTTTCCTTGGGATTTGTTTAGTTAAAAGTTAGCCATTGCAACTTCGTGTACTTCGTTTGTGTCCAACGACCAGACCAAGACCGCTTCCGGATCCCCACTATTATCAATACCTCATATATATTTGCAATATTCAGATTGCTTTATCATATTTTTGCTTGTTCTTCGATTGCTTGCAGGAATAGACCTTCGTGGTCAGGTTGAGCGTGCTCTGGCGTGGTCAATAACCTCTCGGAGTTGGTTTAGCGATTGCTAAGGCGCGACGTCCTCGCACGTTCGTAGTCGGATCGTCAAAGTCGACTTCCACCAAAGCGATATCCATCATCTCATCGAAAGACGGGACACCATTGCCTCTATCAGGAATTGGATTAGGAGGTGTGTTATTACAAGATGGCAAACCTGTTGTATACTTTTCTGAAAAATTGAGTGGGCCTAGTCTGAATTATTCTACTTATGATAAAGAATTATATGCTCTTGTTCGGACTTTAGAAACATGGCAACATTATTTATGGCCCAAAGAATTTGTTATACATTCTGATCATGAATCTTTGAAACATATTAAAAGTCAAGCTAAACTGAATCGTAGACATGCTAAATGGGTAGAATTCATTGAGACTTTCCCTTATGTCATTAAACACAAGAAGGGAAAAGAAAATGTTATTGCTGATGCATTGTCTCGTCGCTATACTATGCTTTCACAACTTGACTTCAAAATATTTGGTTTGGAGACCATCAAAGATCAATATGTGCATGATGCTGATTTTAAAGATGTAATGCAGAATTGTAAAGAAGGAAGAATGTGGAACAAGTTTGTCGTTAACGATGGATTTGTGTTTCGTGCTAACAAGCTATGCATTCCAGCTAGCTCCGTTCGTCTTTTGTTGTTGCAGGAGGCGCATGGAGGAGGATTAATGGGACACTTTGGCGTGAAGAAGACGGAGGACGTACTTGCTACACATTTCTTTTGGCCAAAGATGAGACGGGATGTTCAGCGTTTTATTGCTCGATGCACTACATGTCAAAAAGCTAAGTCACGCCTCAATCCTCATGGTTTATATATGCCTTTGCCTGTACCTAGTGTTCCTTGGGAGGATATATCTATGGACTTTGTTTTAGGTTTACCTCGAACAAAGAAGGGGAGGGATAGCATATTTGTTGTCGTGGATAGATTCTCGAAAATGGCACACTTTATACCATGTCATAAAAGCGATGATGCTGTTAATGTTGCTGATTTGTTCTTTCGTGAAATTATTCGCTTGCATGGTGTGCCAAATACTATTGTTTCAGATCGTGATACTAAATTTCTTAGCCACTTTTGGAGATGTTTATGGGCTAAGTTGGGGACTAAACTGCTTTTTAGTACTACTTGTCACCCCCAAACTGATTGACAAACTGAAGTAGTCAATAGAACGTTGTCTACTATGCTTAGGGCTGTTTTGAAGAATAATAAGAAAATGTGGGAGGAATGCTTGCCTCATATTGAATTTGCTTATAATCGTTCATTGCATTCTACTACTAAGATGTGCCCTTTTGAAGTTGTGTATGGTTTCCTACCTCGTGCACCTATTGATTTGTTGCCTCTTCCATCTTCGGAGAAGGTTAATTTTGATGCTAAACAATGTGCTGAATTGATTTTAAAAATGCATGAGTTAACTAAGGAAAACATTGAGCGCATGAATGCTAAATATAAACTTGCTGGAGATAAGGGTAGAAAACATGTTGTGTTTGCACCTCGAGATCTTGTTTGGTTACATTTGCGTAAGGATAGATTTCCTGATTTGCGCAAATCAAAGCTAATGCCACGTGCTGATGGTCCCTTTAAGGTGTTAGAGAAAATAAATGATAATGCATATAAACTTGAGCTGCCTGCAGATTTTGGGGTTAGTCCCACTTTTAACATTGCAGATTTGAAGCCTTATTTGGGTGAGGAAGATGAACTTCCGTCGAGGACGACTTCATTTCAAGAAGGAGAGGATGATGAGGACATCAATACAATTGTTACACCCACAGCCCCTGCTGCTATACATACTGGACCAATTACTAGAGCTCGTGCACGCCAACTAAATTACCAGGTACTTTCGTTTCTTGGTAATGATTCTAATGTTCATGAGAATATGATGCTGCCTAAATTGGATACATTTGTTTTGCTTACAAATGAAGGGCCTAGCTTGGAGAAGGATGAACATTGGAGCAAGAACAAGCATGGAGATGATGGCATGCGCAAGGGGAACAAGAACGGAGTTACAAGTGATGATTTCAGGACTTTGAAGCCACCATAATGGGTGCATGAAGCCTTGAACGAAATATACAAGATGCCACTTCATAAATTTCGTCCCGAGGCTATTTTAGGTGCTGCGTCACCTTATTATTGGGCCAGGCCCATGTAATTTCGAAATACATAAGTATAGGCTATTTTTAGAGTCCGTATGTGTGGGGAAACAAGAGATAGGGTTGATTCCGGACCCCTCCACCAAGGGCCACGAAATTCCCCCCTCTTCCTCCATATATACAGCCCTTAGGGCATCGTTTAGACTTTGGGTTTTGTTTAGATTAAAAGTTCGCCATAGCTGCAACTTCGCGTACTTCGTTTGTGTTCAACGACCAGACAAAGGCGTCACAGAACCCCACCTTGATCAATAAAGCTTTCATCTTATATTCGCAATATCCAGATTGCAATCTTAGTTTCTTGCTTGTTCTTCGTTTGCTCGCAGGAAACAGACCCTCGTGGTCAGGTTGATCGTGCTCCGGCGTGGTCAATAACCTCTCGGAGTTGGTTTAGCGATTGCTAAGGCGCGACGTCCTCGCACGTTCGTAGTCGGATCGTCAAAGTCGACTTCCACCAAAGCGAAATCCACCATCTCATCGAAAGACGGGACACCTCGCCTCTATCAAACTTCCTGATTTTAATAAGACTTTTGAGCTTGAATGTGATGCTAGTGGAATTGGATTAGGAGGTGTGTTATTACAAGATGGCAAACCTGTTGCATACTTTTCTGAAAAATTGAGTGGGAGTCTGAATTATTCTACTTATGATAAAGAATTATATGCTCTTGTTCGGACCTTAGAAACATGGCAACATTATTTATGGCCCAAAGAATTTGTTATACATTCTGATCATGAATCTTTGAAACATATTAAAAGTCAAGCTAAATTGAATCGTAGACATGCTAAATGGGTTGAATTCATTGAGACTTTTCCTTATGTCATTAAACACAAGAAGGGAAAAGAAAATGTTATTGCTGATGCATTGTCTCGCCGCTATACTATGCTTTCACAACTTGACTTCAAAATATTTGGTTTGGAGACCATCAAAGATCAATATGTGCATGATGCTGATTTTAAAGATGTAATGCAGAATTGTAAAGAAGGAAGAATGTGGAACAAGTTCGTCGTTAATGATGGATTTGTGTTTCGTGCTAACAAGCTATGCATTCCAGCTAGCTCCGTTCGTCTTTTGTTGTTGCAGGAGGCGCATGGAGGAGGATTAATGGGACACTTTGGCGTGAAGAAGACGGAGGACGTACTTGCTACACATTTCTTTTGGCCAAAGATGAGATGGGATGTTGAGCGTTTTATTGCTCGATGCACTACATGTCAAAAAGCTAAGTCACGACTCAATCCTCATGGTTTATATATGCCTTTGCCTGTACCTAGTGTTCCTTGGGAGGATATATCTATGGACTTTGTTTTAGGTTTACCTCGAACAAAGAAGGGGAGGGATAGCATATTTGTTGTCGTGGATAGATTCTCGAAAATGGCACACTTTATACCATGTCATAAAAGCGATGATGCTGTTAATGTTGCTGATTTGTTCTTTCGTGAAATTATTCGCTTGCATGGTGTGCCAAATACTATTGTTTCAGATCGTGATACTAAATTTCTTAGCCACTTTTGGAGATGTTTATGGGCTAACTTGGGGACTAAACTGCTTTTTAGTACTACTTGTCACCCCCAAACTGATGGACAAACTGAAGTAGTCAATAGAACGTTGTCTACTATGCTTAGGGCTGTTTTGAAGAATAATAAGAAAATGTGGGAGGAATGCTTGCCTCATATTGAATTTGCTTATAATCGTTCATTGCATTCTACTACTAAGATGTGCCCTTTTGAAGTTGTGTATGGTTTCCTACCTCGTGCACCTATTGATTTGTTGCCTCTTCCATCTTCGGAGAAGGTTAATTTTGATGCTAAACAATGTGCTGAATTGATTTTAAAAATGCATGAGTTAACTAAGGAAAACATTGAGCGCATGAATGCTAAATATAAACTTGCTGGAGATAAGGGTAGAAAACATGTTGTGTTTGCACCTCGAGATCTTGTTTGGTTACATTTGCGTAAGGATAGATTTCCTGATTTGCGCAAATCAAAGCTAATGCCACGTGCTGATGGTCCCTTTAAGGTGTTAGAGAAAATAAATGATAATGCATATAAACTTGAGCTGCCTGCAGATTTTGGGGTTAGTCCCACTTTTAACATTGCAGATTTGAAGCCTTATTTGGGTGAGGAAGATGAACTTCCGTCGAGGACGACTTCATTTCAAGAAGGAGAGGATGATGAGGACATCAATACAATTGTTACACCCACAGCCCCTGCTGCTATACATACTGGACCAATTACTAGAGCTCGTGCACGCCAACTAAATTACCAGGTACTTTCGTTTCTTGGTAATGATTCTAATGTTCATGAGAATATGATGCTGCCTAAATTGGATACATTTGTTTTGCTTACAAATGAAGGGCCTAGCTTGGAGAAGGATGAACATTGGAGCAAGAACAAGCATGGAGATGATGGCATGCGCAAGGGGAACAAGAACGGAGTTACAAGTGATGATTTCAGGACTTTGAAGCCACCATAATGGGTGCATGAAGCCTTGAACGAAATATACAAGATGCCACTTCATAAATTTCGTCCCGAGGCTATTTTAGGTGCTGCGTCACCTTATTATTGGGCCAGGCCCATGTAATTTCGAAATACATAAGTATAGGCTATTTTTAGAGTCCGTATGTGTGGGGAAACAAGAGATAGGGTTGATTTCGGACTCCTCCACCAAGGGCCACGAAATTCCCCCATCTTCCTCCATATATACAGCCCTTAGGGCATCGTTTAGACTTTGGGTTTTGTTTAGATTAAAAGTTCGCCATAGCTGCAACTTCGCGTACTTCGTTTGTGTTCAACGACCAGACAAAGGCGTCACAGAACCCCACCTTGATCAATAAAGCTTTCATCTTATATTCGCAATATCCAGATTGCAATCTTAGTTTCTTGCTTGTTCTTCGTTTGCTCGCAGGAAACAGACCCTCGTGGTCAGGTTGATCGTGCTCCGGCGTGGTCAATAACCTCTCGGAGTTGGTTTAGCGGTTGCTAAGGCGCGACGTCCTCGCACGTTCGTAGTCGGATCGTCAAAGTCGACTTCCACCAAAGCGATATCCATCATCTCATCGAAAGATCGGGACCCTCGCCTCTATCAGGTACCGCACAGGAAGAAGCCTTCACGGTATTGAAAGATAAGTTGACACATGCTCCTTTACTCCAATTTCCTGATTTTAATAAGACTTTTGAGCTTGAATGTGATGCTAGTGGAATTGGATTAGGAGGTGTGTTATTACAAGATGGCAAACCTGTTGCATACTTTTCTGAAAAATTGAGTGGGCCTAGTCTGAATTATTCTACTTATGATAAAGAATTATATGCTCTTGTTCGGACTTTAGAAACATGGCAACATTATTTATGGCCCGAAGAATTTGTTATACATTCTGATCATGAATCTTTGAAACATATTAAAAGTCAAGCTAAACTGAATCGTAGACATGCTAAATGGGTTGAATTCATTGAGACTTTCCCTTATGTCATTAAACACAAGAAGGGAAAAGAAAATGTTATTGCTGATGCATTGTCTCGTCGCTATACTATGCTTTCACAACTTGACTTCAAAATATTTGGTTTGGAGACCATCAAAGATCAATATGTGCATGATGCTGATTTTAAAGATGTAATGCAGAATTGTAAAGAAGGAAGAATGTGGAACAAGTTTGTCGTTAACGATGGATTTGTGTTTCGTGCTAACAAGCTATGCATTCCGGCTAGCTCCGTTCGTCTTTTGTTGTTGCAGGAGGCGCATGGAGGAGGATTAATGGGACACTTTGGCGTGAAGAAGACGGAGGACGTACTTGCTACACATTTCTTTTGGCCCAAGATGAGACGGGATGTTGAGCGTTTTATTGCTCGATGCACTACATGTCAAAAAGCTAAGTCACGACTCAATCCTCATGGTTTATATATGCCTTTGCGTGTACCTAGTGTTCCTTGGGAGGATATATCTATGGACTTTGTTTTAGGTTTACCTCGAACAAAGAAGGGGAGGGATAGCATATTTGTTGTCGTGGATAGATTCTCGAAAATGGCACACTTTATACCATGTCATAAAAGCGATGATGCTGTTAATGTTGCTGATTTGTTCTTTCGTGAAATTATTCGCTTGCATGGTGTGCCAAATACTATTGTTTCAGATCGTGATACTAAATTTCTTAGCCACTTTTGGAGATGTTTATGGGCTAAGTTGGGGACTAAACTGCTTTTTAGTACTACTTGTCACCCCCAAACTGATGGACAAACTGAAGTAGTCAATAGAACGTTGTCTACTATGCTTAGGGCTGTTTTGAAGAATAATAAGAAAATGTGGGAGGAATGCTTGCCTCATATTGAATTTGCTTATAATCGTTCATTGCATTCTACTACTAAGATGTGCCCTTCTGAAGTTGTGTATGGTTTCCTACCTCGTGCACCTATTGATTTGTTGCCTCTTCCATCTTCGGAGAAGGTTAATTTTGATGCTAAACAACGTGCTGAATTGATTTTAAAAATGCATGAGTTAACTAAGGAAAACATTGAGCGCATGAATGCTAAATATAAACTTGCTGGAGATAAGGGTAGAAAACATGTTGTGTTTGCACCTGGAGATCTTGTTTGGTTACATTTGCGTAAGGATAGATTTCCTGATTTGCGCAAATCAAAGTTAATGCCACATGCTGATGGTCCCTTTAAGGTGTTAGAGAAAATAAATGATAATGCATATAAACTTGAGCTGCCTGCAGATTTTGGGGTTAGTCCCACTTTTAACATTGCAGATTTGAAGCCTTATTTGGGTGAGGAAGATGAACTTCCGTCGAGGACGACTTCATTTCAAGAAGGGGAGGATGATGAGGACATCAATACAATTGTTACACCCACAGCCCCTGCTGCTATACATACTGGACCACTTACTAGAGCTCATGCACGCCAACTAAATTACCAGGTACTTTCGTTTCTTGGTAATGATTCTAATGTTCATGAGAATATGATGCTGCCTAAATTGGATACATTTGTTTTGCTTACAAATGAAGGGCCTAGCTTGGAGAAGGATGAACATTGGAGCAAGAACAAGCATGGAGATGATGGCATGCGCAAGGGGAACAAGAACGGAGTTACAAGTGATGATTTCAGGACTTTGAAGCCACCATAATGGGTGCATGAAGCCTTGGACGAAATATACAAGATGCCACTTCATAAATTTCGTCCCGAGGCTATTTTAGGTGCTGCGTCACCTTATTATTGGGCCAGGCCCATGTAATTTCGAAATACATAAGTATAGGCTATTTTAGAGTCCGTATGTGTGGGGAAACAAGAGATAGGGTTGATTTCGGACCCCTCCACCAAGGGCCACGAAATTCCCCCCTCTTCCTCCATATATACAGCCCTTAGGGCATCGTTTAGACTTTGGGTTTTGTTTAGATTAAAAGTTCGCCATAGCTGCAACTTCGCGTACTTCGTTTGTGTTCAACGACCAGACAAAGGCGTCACAGAACCCCACCTTGATCAATAAAGCTTTCATCTTATATTCGCAATATCCAGATTGCAATCTTAGTTTCTTGCTTGTTCTTCGTTTGCTCGCAGGAAACAGACCCTCGTGGTCAGGTTGATCGTGCTCCGGCGTGGTCAATAACCTCTCGGAGTGGGTTTAGCGATTGCTAAGGCGCGACGTCCTCGCACGTTCGTAGTCGGATCGTCAAAGTCGACTTCCACCAAAGCGAAATCCATCATCTCATCGAAAGACGGGACACCTTTGCCTCTATCAGTTCCACCATCCTAACCAAGCTCCACTAAAAGCTTTTACTTGTGTAGGTGTGAGAAACCGACAAGAACTCGTACCAATTGTGCTATTTCCTTGTCCTACATTGGAGTGATCCTCGATCCACTTTCAACTTCGGTCAAGGTACATTTGGTACTCGTTCTTCTCTTTATACCACTCACATTTGTCTTGGAATGATGGATAGGCCAAGTACTTCTACCAACCCACTCTTCATGGAGCAAGACGATGACATGAACTCCTTCATCACCAAGAGTCACCTCTTTGGTGCACAACCTGCTTTGCATCAAGAGCAACAAGCTATGAGTGAACGCATCGACAACCTTGCCGCCGACTTGCGACTTTCCGAGCAACGTACAAGGGACTACTTCGACCACAAGCTCGACGATCACAAGCTAGAGAATGACACAAGGATGTACGAGATTCGCGCTTTGTTGCTCAACCGCTCTTCTTCCACTTCAAGAAGGAGCCGTTCAAGTCGCCATTCCGACTCTACCCTCTCCGGCTCAAGCACACCGACATCGAACACTCTTTGTCGAGCCGCGCGCACCGACCATCAAGCAAACCTCAATCCACTTCGAGACACCGACTCTCAAGAGCGCCGATGACGTCAAGCTGAAGGAGCCTTTGCGCTAGCTCGAGAACGGTAACAACAACGCCAACATGAAGTGGAAGAACGCGCGCGTCTACACCAAAATGCACAAGATGCCGAGGCTCAACGTAAAGAACAACAACTCCGTGATGCTCAAGCACTTGAGGCGCAACAAGCTCTACGCGATGCGAGTCGAGCCGTTGCCGACCGAGGCCGTCAAGCCCGTGAAGAAGAGGAAGCACTTTGCGAAGAAATTCATGAACGACGACTTCAAGCTTGCATGCATCGTCAAATTCCTCCTCGAGCTTGATGCGCTCCTCCACAAGCTCGCCAAGACCATCAAGTTCATCAAGAGCATGAAAACAATAGGAATACTCCACGACAAGAGCAGCACGATATGACAACCCTCCGCGACAAGAGCAACACGAGGTTGACAACCCTCTGCGACAAGAGCACCACGAGTTGAACAATCATCTACAACATGGGCGTCATCATCCCGGACCCCAACACAATGAAGCAACGATCCTGAAGAATACCTTTCATGGGCATTGAAAGTTGACAAGATCTTCCGTTTGCACAATTATGAAGAAGAGAAGAAGATCGCGATGGCATCCCTTGAGTTCCAAGACTATGTCCTCATTTGGTGGGAACAAGTCATTGAGCGCCGCGAGGCAAGAGGTGATCCACCCATCACTACTTGGGCACAAATGAAGGATGTCATGAGAGCACGCTTCGTGCCTACCTACTACAACCGCGACCTTTTCAAGAAACTCCAACAACTCAAGCAAGGAACCAAGAGCGTTGAAGAGTACTACAAGGAGATGGAGATTGCAATGATAAGAGCCAATGTGACGGAAGATGATGAGCAAACTATGGCACGTTTCTTGAATGGACTCAATCATCCCATCAAGAAGATCGCTGACTTCCAACCATACTCAAATCTCATCGAGCTCGTGCACCAAGCTACCAAAGCGGAACGCCAAGTGCAAGATGACTTCAAGTACGCCAAGTTCTCATCCAAGTCCTACGGCTTCTCCAATAACCAAGTTTCAACGACTCCAACACCGACTACAAGAACATCTACTTCCAACATCGACAAGCCGACTTCCAAGAACGCTTCGTCAACTACAAGTCATCCTCCTACGAGCAACTTCAAGCTGATAGCTTCATCATCATCAACCCCAACCGATGAGACCGTCAAGACGAGTTCCTTCAAGTGTTTCACTTGCGGAGGCCGAGGCCACAAGTCCTATGAGTGCACCAACAAGCGGACCATGGTCTTCAACGACGATGGCACTTATGACTCCATGAGTGAAGGTGAAATGGAAGCACTTGAGCAAGTCGCCATGCACCGCCAAGTGAACAATGAAGAAGAACAAGTCTTTTTTGATGAAGACTCAAGTCCCGCACTTGTTGTCTCCAAAGTCTTGACTCTCCAACATCACCAAGAAGAAGACCAAAGATGCACCATATTCCACACCAAGGCCGGCATCAATGGAGGATCCGTCAAGGTCATCATCGATGGAGGGAGTTGTCACAATCTCGCAAGTGAAGAACTTTGCTCCAAGCTCCAATTGCCCAAGATGAAGCATCCACATCCTTACAGAGTGCAATGGCTTAGTGACTCCGGCACCATCCAAGTCGAGCACCGAGTACAAGTCTCCTTCAAGATCGGCGCATACGAAGACACCTTGGAGTGCGACGTTGTTCCAATGACCGTTTGTCATCTCCTCCTTGGACGGCCATGGCAATTCGATATAGGAGTCGTCCACAACGGTCGAACGAACCACTACATCTTCAAGATGAAGGGCAAGGAGTACGTCCTCCGTCCAATGTCGCCAAGTCAAGTGATCACCGGCAAACATACCACCCATCATGGAGAGAATGGTGAGAGAGTGAGCCACCAAAAAGAGAGTGAGCGCCACAAGCCTAAATTGAGTGCCTCCATGATGAGCGAAAACAAGAACTTAGTTCTATTTGCCACCAAACGTGAGATGAGAGAAGTACGTGAGAACCCATCTAGTGTCCTACACTACGTCATCGTGTGCAAGGACAATGCACCACAAACTAACACCTCTCAAACTCTTCCTCTAGTGTTGTCTTCTCTTTTGCAGGAATTTCAAGATGTTTTTCCCGATGAGCTACCTCCGGGACTACCTCCTCTACGAGGCATTGAGCACCGAATTGACCTCGTCCTCGGAGCACCACTTCCAAACAAAGCGCCCCACTGCGTTAATCCCGAAGAAACCAAAGAAATTCAAAGGCAAGTAAAACGTCTCATAGACCATGGACATGTGTGTGAAAGTTTGAGCCCTTGTGCCGTTCCGGTCATTCTTGTGCCAAAACGTGACGGTAGTTTTCGCATGTGCTCTGGTTGTAGACCTATTAATGCTATCACCGTTCGTTATAGGTATCCCATTCCACGCCTAGATGATATGCTTGGTGAGCTTAGCGGTGCCACTATATTTACCAAAATTGATCTTAAGAGTGGTTACTATCAAATCCGCATACAAGAGGGTGATGAATGGAAAACCGCCTTCAAAACCAAGTTTGGTTTGTATGAGTGGTTAGTCATGCCTATGGATCTATCGGAAGCACCGAGCACTTTTATGCGCCTCATGAATCATGTCTTTCGCCTTTACGTTGGTATATTTGTTGTGGTCTACTTTGATGATAGTCTTGTGTTTAGCAAATCTACCCAAGAGCATGTCACCCATGTCCGCACTGTTTTGCAAACTCTTAGGAAAGAGCGTCTCTATGCTAATATGGAGAAATGCCTTTTTGGTGTTGATAAGCTCATTTTCTTAGGATTTGTTGTCTCTTCTAAGGGTGTTCATGTAGATGAGTCCAAGATCAATGCTATTAAGACTTGGCCGCGACCAACCAACTTGCATCAAGTGCGTAGTTTCCTTGGCCTTGCGGGCTTCTATCGTCGCTTTGTAAAGGATTTTAGCACCATTGCTTCGCCTTTGCATGCTTTGAGCAAGAAGAATGTGCCTTTTGTTTGGGGACCATCCCAAGATACCGCATTCAATGAACTTAAGAATTTGCTTACTCATGCTCCCGTGCTTGCTTTACCCAAGTTCGACAAACCCTTTGAAATTCATTGTGATGCTAGTGGTAATGGCATAGGAGGTGTGTTAACGCAAGAGAAGCGCCCCATAGCTTACTTTAGTGAGAAACTTTCCGGAGCGCAACTCAACTACCCCATCTATGACAAAGAGCTATATGCTTTAGTCCGAGTTTTGCATGAATGGGAACACTACCTTCGTCCCCATGAGTTTATCATTCATACCGATCATGAGACTCTCAAGTATCTTAAGGGACAAACTAAGTTGAACAAGCGTCATGCTAAATGGAGTGAATTCATTGAGTCTTTTCCTTATGTCATCAAGTACATCAAAGGTAAAGAAAACATAGTAGCGGATGCTCTTTCCCGCATTTGCATGCTTGTCACGCAACTTGAGTTAGGTGTCATTGGCTTCGAGCATATCAAAGACTTATATGAGCATGATGCAACTTTTGCCATTCCTTATGCCAGGTGTTTGTCGAATACATCTTGGGAACGCTTTTACATCAAAGATGGCTATCTTATGAGAGCTAACAAACTTTGCATTCCCGAGACCTCTCTTCGTTTGTTGCTTTTGCAGGAATCTCATGGAGGAGGCTTAATGGGACACTTCGGACGCGACAAGACGTTCGCCACGCTCTCGAAGAGCTACTTTTGGCCAAAGATGTTTCGGGACGTCAATCGCTTCATCAACTTGTGTTCTACATGTCGCAAAGCTAAGTCCAAAGCTCAATCTCATGGTCTCTATATGCCTTTACCGATTCCATACCAACCTTGGGAAGACATTAGCATGGACTTTGTACTTGGTTTGCCTAGGACTCGCAATGGGAAAGATTCCATATTTGTCGTTGTGGACCGTTTCTCAAAAATGGCACACTTTATTCCTTGTAACAAGATAGACGATGCTTCACATGTGGCTAATCTCTTTTGTAGGGAAATATTGCGTCTCCATGGTGTGCCAAAGACTATCGTCTCGGACCGCGACGTCAAGTTCCTTAGCTACTTTTGGAAGACCCTATGCGCGAAGCTCGGAATCAAGCTACTCTTCTCCACGGCATACCATCCTCAAACCGACGGCCAAACGGAGGTGACAAACCGCACACTCTCCGCTCTACTCCGAGTACTCATCAAGAAGAACATAAAGGAGTGGGAGGAGTGTCTACCCATCGCCGAGTTCGCCTACAACCGAGCAAGACACTCAACAACCGGCAAGTCCCCTTTCGAGGTCGTCTACGGATTCAACCCTTTGTCACCATTGGATATTCTACCTCTACCACCCCAAGAGCGAATCAATTTGGACGCAATTGCATGAGCGACCCATATCAAGAAGGTGCATGAAGATACAAGAAACACAAAAGAGCGCCAAGTACAATGCCTTGCGACCAAGCTCAACGTCAACAAGCAACCTATGGTCTTCAACATCGGTGATCTCGTGTGGCTACACCTTCGCAAGGAGCGCTTTCCACAAGAACTGATAGAGGCAAAGGTGTCCCGTCTTTCGATGAGATGGTGGATTTCGCTTTGGTGGAAGTCGACTTTGACGATCCGACTACGAACGTGCGAGGACGTCGCGCCTTAGCAATCGCTAAACCAACTCCGAGAGGTTATTGACCACGCCGGAGCACGATCAACCTGACCACGAGGGTCTGTTTCCTGCAAGCAAACGAAAAACAAGCAAGAAACTAAGATTGCAATCTGGATATTGCGAATATAAGATGAAAGCTTTATTGATCAAGGTGGGGTTCTGTGACGCCTTTGTCTGGTCGTTGAACACAAACGAAGTACGCGAAGTTGCAGCTATGGCGAACTTTTAATCTAAACAAAACCCAAAGTCTAAACGATGCCCTAAGGGCTGTATATATGGAGGAAGAGGGGGGAATTTCGTGGCCCTTGGTGGAGGAGTCCGAAATCAACCCTATCTCTTGTTTCCCCACACATACGGACTCTAAAAATAGCCTATACTTATGTATTTCGAAATTACATGGGCCTGGCCCAATAATAAGGTGACGCAGCACCTAAAATAGCCTCGGGACGAAATTTATGAAGTGGCATCTTGTATATTTCGTCCAAGGCTTCATGCACCCATTATGGTGGCTTCAAAGTCCTGAAATCATCACTTGTAACTCCATTCTTGTACCCCTTGCGCATGCCATCATCTCCATGCTTGTTCTTGCTCCAATGTTCATCCTTCTCCAAGCTAGGCCCTTCATTTGTAAGCAAAACAAATGTATCCAATTTAGGCAGCATCATATTCTCATGAACATTAGAATCATTACCAAGAAACGAAAGTACCTGGTAATTTAGTTGGCGTGCACGAGCTCTAGTAATTGGTCCAGTATGTATAGCAGCAGGGGCTGTGGGTGTAACAATTGTATTGATGTCCTCATCATTAGCTCTATTAATATCATCTTTCAAAATGGAATCAGGAGTCATAGGAAGCAAAGTAATATTTTTATCCTTATGAACAAGAGTATAGTGATTGTTTCTACCATGGTGTACAGAATTTTTATCAAATTGCCATGGTCTACCAAGTAATAAGGAACATGCTTGCATAGGTACCACATCACAATCAACATAATCAGCATATGTAGAGATACTAAAATGCACACGAACAGTACGTGTTGCCTTAACCTTGCCGCTGTTGTTGAACCATTGGATGTAGTAAGGATGTGGATGTGGTCTTGTGGTGAGAGAAAGCTTCTCCACCATCTCCATGCTAGCCAAGTTGTTGCAGCTCCCTCCGTCTATTATGACGCGCACAGAACGTTCCTTCACAACTCCCTTGGTATGGAACAAATTGTGCCTCTGATTTTGCTCAGCTTGTGTGACCTGCACACTCAAAACACGTTGAGCAACTAAACATTCATACCTGTCAGCGTCTTCAGGAGCCATGTATTGCGTCTCATGATCAGAATCATCTCCACCATGTTCTTCACGTGTAATAAGAGCCAAAGTCTCCTCATCATAGTCACTAGCGGACTCATATCCACCATCCGCGGTAGCAATCATCACACGCGGAGATTTGCATTCTCTCGCATAATGACCTCCTCCTTTACAACGACGACAAATAATATCACTTGTGTGCCCTGTTGATGCCATGGAAGAAGAAGAACGCTGTGCAGGCCCCGCAGGTGCGCTCTTGGCAGATAATGGTGGTTGTGCCTGTTTTCTTGTATCACGGCTGGAGGTGGCACTGGATGGAGGTGCTGGTGCAGTTGAAGTAGAAGATGCACGTGGTGTCCATGATGAAGGTCGGCCTGCAGAAAAGTTAGTTCGCCCCAATGCTTGTCGATCCTGCACTTCACGTTCAGCTTTACAAGCAAGATGGAATAAACGAGTGATATTAGTATACTCCTTATAGTCTAGAATGGTCTGAATCTCTCTATTTAATCCACCCAGAAAACGTGCAAGCATAGCTTCATTCTCCTCAACAATACCACATCTAATCATGCCAGTTTGTAATTCCTGATAATATTCTTCTACAGAATTTTTCCCTTGTCTTAAACGCTGCAATTTTTGAAGCAATTCACGTTGATAATATGGTGGAACCCAACGCGTACGCATAGCAGTTTTCAAAGCAGCCCAAGTAGTTGGAATAGGATATAATCTACAATGTTCAGTGATAGAGGCAAAGGTGTCCCGTCTTTCGATGAGATGGTGGATTTCGCTTTGGTGGAAGTCGACTTTGACGATCCGACTACGAACGTGCGAGGACGTCGCGCCTTAGCAATCGCTAAACCAACTCCGAGAGGTTATTGACCACGCCGGAGCACGATCAACCTGACCACGAGGGTCTGTTTCCTGCGAGCAAACGAAGAACAAGCAAGAAACTGAGATTGCAATCTGGATATTGCGAATATAAGATGAAAGCTTTATTGATCAAGGTGGGGTTCTGTGACGCCTTTGTCTGGTCGTTGAACACAAACGAAGTACGCGAAGTTGCAGCTATGGCGAACTTTTAATCTAAACAAAACCCAAAGTCTAAACGATGCCCTAAGGGCTGTATATATGGAGGAAGAGGGGGGGAATTTCGTGGCCCTTGGTGGAGGGGTCCGAAATCAACCCTATCTCTTGTTTCCCCACACATACGGACTCTAAAAATAGCCTATACTTATGTGTTTCGAAATTACATGGGCCTGGCCCAATAATAAGGTGACGCAGCACCTAAAATAGCCTCGGGACGAAATTTATGAAGTGGCATCTTGTATATTTCGTCCAAGGCTTCATGCACCCATTATGGTGGCTTCAAAGTCCTGAAATCATCACTTGTAACTCCGTTCTTGTTCCCCTTGCGCATGCCATCATCTCCATGCTTGTTCTTGCTCCAATGTTCATCCTTCTCCAAGCTAGGCCCTTCATTTGTAAGCAAAACAAATGTATCCAATTTAGGCAGCATCATATTCTCATGAACATTAGAATCATTACCAAGAAACAAAAGTACCTGGTAATTTAGTTGGCGTGCACGAGCTCTAGTAATTGGTCCAGTATGTATAGCAACAGGGGCTGTGGGTGTAACAATTGTATTGATGTCCTCATCATCCTCCCCTTCTTGAAATGAAGTCGTCCTCGACGGAAGTTCATCTTCCTCACCCAAATAAGGCTTCAAATCTGCAATGTTAAAAGTGGGACTAACCCCAAAATCTGCAGGCAGCTCAAGTTTATATGCATTATCATTTATTTTCTCTAACACCTTAAAGGGACCATCAGCACGTGGCATTAACTTTGATTTGCGCAAATCAGGAAATCTATCCTTACGCAAATGTAACCAAACAAGATCTCCAGGTGCAAACACAACATGTTTTCTACCCTTATCTCCAGCAAGTTTATATTTAGCATTCATGCGCTCAATGTTTTCCTTAGTTAACTCATGCATTTTTAAAATCAATTCAGCACGTTGTTTAGCATCAAAATTAACCTTCTCTGAAGATGGAAGAGGCAAATCAATAGGTGCATGAGGTAGGAAACCATACACAACTTCAAAAGGGCACATCTTAGTAGTAGAATGCAATGAACGATTATAAGCAAATTCAATATGAGGCAAGCATTCCTCCCACATTTTCTTATTATTCTTCAAAACAGCCCTAAGCATAGTAGACAACGTTCTATTGACTACTTCAGTTTGTCCATCAGTTTGGGGGTGACAAGTAGTACTAAAAAGCAGTTTAGTCCCCAACTTAGCCCATAAACATCTCCAAAAGTGGCTAAGAAATTTAGTATCACGATCTGAAACAATAGTATTTGGCACACCATGCAAGCGAATAATTTCACGAAAGAACAAATCAGCAACATTACAGCATCATCGCTTTTATGACATGGTATAAAGTGTGCCATTTTCGAGAATCTATCCACGACAACAAATATGCTATCCCTCCCCTTCTTTGTTCGAGGTAAACCTAAAACAAAGTCCATAGATATATCCTCCCAAGGAACACTAGGTACAGGCAACGGCATATATAAACCATGAGGATTGAGTCGTGACTTAGCTTTTTGACATGTAGTGCAGCGAGCAATAAAACGCTCAACATCCCGTCTCATCTTTAGCCAAAAGAAATGTGTAGCAAGTACGTCCTCCGTCTTCTTCACGCCAAAGTGTCCCATTAATCCTCCTCCATGCGCCTCCTGCAACAACAAAAGACGAACGGAGCTAGCTGGAATGCATAGCTTGTTAGCACGAAACACAAATCCATCGTTAACAACAAACTTGTTCCACATTCTTCCTTCTTTACAATTCTGCATTACATCTTTAAAATCAGCATCATGCACATATTGATCTTTGATGGTCTCCAAACCAAATATTTTGAAGTCAAGTTGTGAAAGCATAGTATAGCGACGAGACAAGGCATCAGCAATAACATTTTCTTTTCCCTTCTTGTGTTTAATGACATAAGGGAAAGTCTCAATGAATTCAACCCATTTAGCATGTCTACGATTCAGTTTAGCTTGACTTTTAATATGTTTCAAAGATTCATGATCAGAATGTATAACAAATTCTTTGGGCCATAAATAATGTTGCCATGTTTCTAAAGTCCGAACAAGAGCATATAATTCTTTATCATAAGTAGAATAATTCAGACTAGGCCCACTCAATTTTTCAGAAAAATATGCAACAGGTTTGCCATCTTGTAATAACACACCTCCTAATCCAATTCCACTAGCATCACATTCAAGCTCAAAAGTCTTATTAAAATCAGGAAGTTGGAGTAAAGGAGCATGTGTCAACTTATCTTTCAATACCGTGAAGGCTTCTTCCTGTGCAGTACCCCAAAGAAAAGGCAAATCTTTCTTTGTAAGCTCATTGAGAGGTGCAGCAATGGTGCTGAAATCTCTCACAAAACGCCTATAGAATCCAGCGAGGCCAAGAAAACTCCTCACTTGTGTGACCGTTTTGGGCTGCGGCCAACTCTCAATAGCTTCAATCTTGGCTTTATCAACTTCAATTCCCTGTGGAGTAACAACATAGCCAAGAAAAGATACTCGGTCGGTGCAAAAGGTGCACTTCCCAAGGTTACCAAACAAACGTGCATCACGTAGAGCAATAAAAACAGCACGTAAATGTTCCAAATGTTCTTCCAAAGATCTGCTATAAATCAATATGTCATCAAAGTAAACTACCACAAATCGTCCAATGAAAGCACGTAAAACTTCGTTCATTAATCTCATGAAAGTACTAGGTGCATTAGTTAACCCAAAAGGCATGACTAACCACTCATATAATCCAAACTTAGTTTTGAATGCTGTTTTCCATTCATCTCCCAATTTGATACGAATTTGATGGTATCCACTACGTAAATCAACTTTGGAGAATATTGTAGAGCCACTCAATTCATCAAGCATATCATCTAGCCTAGGAATAGGATGACGATAACGAATAGTAATATTATTAATGCCTCTACAATCAACACACATACGTGATGTACCATCCTTTTTCGGCACTAGAATAATAGGAACAGCACAAGGACTAAGGGATTCGCGTATATAACCTTTGTCGAGAAGCTCTTGTACTTGACGCATAATCTCCTTCGTCTCCTCTGGATTGGTACGTATGGTGCACGGTTTGGCAGTGAAGCACCGGGAATTAAGTCAATCTGATGCTCAATCCCTCGAATAGGCGGTAATCCCGGTGGCACGTCTTGTGGAAAGACGTCAGCGAACTCCTGCAAAATGTTAGTGACAGCAGGAGGCAAAGAGGAAGGCACGTCCTCGAATGAAAATAATGCCTCTTTGCACACAAAAGCATAGCAAACAGATTTGCTGAAATCTAGCTCATCAATATCAGATTTGGTGGCAAATAAACATGCACTTTTCAATTTAATTTCAGAAGCAACACTAGATGGTTTATTATTAGGCTTCATTTGTTGCTCAAATTCTTTTGCCACAATCTGATTTTCACTCTTATTCGTCTCCTGTTTTGCTTTATTAGCTCTATTAATATCATCTTTCAAAATGGAATCAGGAGTCATAGGAAGCAAAGTAATAATTTTACCCTTATGAACAAGAGTATAGTGATTGTTTCTACCATGGTGTACAGAATTTTTATCAAATTGCCATGGTCTACCAAGTAATAAGGAACATGCTTGCATAGGTACCACATCACAATCAACATAATCAGCATATGTAGAGATACTAAAATGCACACGAACAGTACGTGTTACCTTAACCTTGCCGCTGTTGTTGAACCATTGGATGTAGTAAGGATGTGGATGTGGTCTTGTGGTGAGAGAAAGCTTCTCCACCATCTCCATGCTAGCCAAGTTGTTGCAGCTCCCTCCGTCTATGATGACGCGCACAGAACGTTCCTTCACAACTCCCTTGGTATGGAACAAATTGTGCCTCTGATTTTGCTCAGCTTGTGTGACCTGCACACTCAAAACACGTTGAGCAACTAAACATTCATACCTGTCAGCGTCTTCAGGAGCCATGTATTGCGTCTCATGATCAGAATCAACTCCACCATGTTCTTCACGTGTAATAAGAGCCAAAGTCTCCTCATCATAGTCACTAGCGGACTCATATCCACCATCCGCGGTAGCAATCATCACACGCGGAGATTTGCATTCTCTAGCATAATGACCTCCTCCCTTACAACAACGACAAATAATATCACTTGTGTGCCCTGTTGATGCCATGGAAGAAGAAGAACGCTGTGCAGGCCCCGCAGGTGCGCTCTTGGCAGATAATGGTGGTTGTGCCTGTTTTCTTGTATCACGGCTGGAGGTGGCACCGGATGGAGGTGCTGGTGCAGTTGAAGTAGAAGATGCACGTGGTGTCCATGATGAAGGTCGGCCTGCAGAAAAGTTAGTTCGCCCCAATGCTTGTCGATCCTGCACTTCACGTTCAGCTTTACAAGCAAGATGGAATAAACGAGTGATATTAGTATACTCCTTATAGTCTAGAATGGTCTGAATCTCTCTATTTAATCCACCCAGAAAACGTGCAAGCATAGCTTCATTCTCCTCAACAATACCACATCTAATCATGCCAGTTTGTAATTCCTGATAATATTCTTCTACAGAATTTTTCCCTTGTCTTAAACGCTGCAATTTTTGAAGCAATTCACGTTGATAATATGGTGGAACCCAACGCGTACGCATAGCAGTTTTCAAAGCAGCCCAAGTAGTTGGAATAGGATATAATCTACAATGTTCAGACCACAATACACATGCAAAACTAGTGAAAGCACAAACGGCAGCAGCAACTCGTCTCTCCTCAGGATATTGTAAACATGTAAATCGTTGTTCAGTTTCTAACTCCCAAGTAAGATATATATCAGGAACATATCTACCCTCAAATGGTGGAATATTCAATTTCAGTTTAGGAATATGGACATCATCTCGTACCTGAGGTGGTGGTGCAGGCCTACCATTACGAATATATACCTGAGGTCGACCTGCTGGTGGTGGTACAGGTGGCTGCACGTAGTGTTGATTTTGATCAACCTCATCCTCATAGTCTCCCACATAAGCTGATAGAGGCGAGGGTCCCGATCTTTCGATGAGATGATAACTATCGATTTGGTGGAGACGACTTTGACGATCCGACTACAAACGTGCAACGACGTTGGGCCTTAGCAATCGCTAAACCAACTCCGAGAGGTTATTGACCACGCCGGAGCACGATCAACCTGACCACGAAGGTCTATTCCTGCAAGCAATCGAAGAACAAGCAAGAATATGATAAAAGCAATCTGAATATCGCGAATATGTATGAAGTATTGATAATGGTGGGGATCCGAAAAGTGGTCTTGGTCTGGTCGTTGGACACAAACGAAGCACACGAAGTTGCAATGGCTAACTTTTAACTAAACAAATCCCAAGGAAAAGCTACTAGATGGATCTACTTATATAGGAGCAAGGGGTGGCGGCCAAGGAGGTGGGAGGACGTCCCAAGGCAGCCTAAAACTAAATCTAGGTCGTACAAGGCCAATGGGCCCAAGTGGAGGTGATGTAACACCTTTGGACTTGTAGTTTGACTCGGATTCTGCTGCAGCATCAGATTGTTTCGTCCACAACTCAACGCTCCGGAAGAATTTGAAGGTGATTCCAATTGGGTTGGAAATTGCACGAAATCTAGTTTCCAACAAAAAAAAGAATCACCCAATTCGGAGTCCGTATGAAAAACTTGTGTGCGTTTTGAGTCAGGTATGTCTGTGCAGTCCGAATCTGAATCCAGAACGTGAGAGACTTGGACTCTATCTTCTCTTGGGCCAAAAGTGACGTGAGAGAACTTTTTGGACAGCAAATAAACATCTCTTTCTTCCTTATCTTCATATGTGGATTGTACAAATGTCCCATACACCTGCAATTAGACAAAACACAAAAGTGTGTGAAGTATTTTTGTTCTGGATAACACAAATAGATTATTGAATAGTTTGCACTAGAAATCACCTGACAAATATGCATATATGCAATATTTTTGGTCATATCCAAGGTAGTCATGTCCTCATCAGTTTTGCTTACAAATGAAGGGCCTAGCTTGGAGAAGGATGAACATTGGAGCAAGAACAAGCATGGAGATGATGGCATGCGCAAGGGAAACAAGTACGGAGTTACAAGTGATGATTTCAGGACTTTGAAGCCACCATAATGGGTGCATGAAGCCTTGGACGAAATATACAAGATGCCACTTCATAAATTTCGTCCGGAGGCTATTTTAGGTGCTGCGTCACCTTATTATTGGGCCAGGCCCATGTAATTTCGAAATACATAAGTATAGGCTATTTTTAGAGTCCGTATGTGTGGGGAAACAAGAGATAGGGTTGATTTCGGACCCCTCCACCAAGGGCCACGAAATTCCCCCCTCTTCCTCCATATATACAGCCCTTAGGGCATCGTTTAGACTTTGGGTTTTGTTTAGATTAAAAGTTCGCCATAGCTGCAACTTCGCGTACTTCGTTTGTGTTCAACGACCAGACAAAGGCGTCACAGAACCCCACCTTGATCATTAAAGCTTTCATCTTATATTCGCAATATCCAGATTGCAATCTCAGTTTCTTGCTTGTTCTTCGTTTGCTCGCAGGAAACAGACCCTCGTGGTCAGGTTGATCGTGCTCCGGCGTGGTCAATAACCTCTCGGAGTTGGTTTAGCGATTGCTAAGGCGCGACGTCCTCGCACGTTCGTAGTCGGATCGTCAAAGTCGACTTCCACCAAAGCGATATCCATCATCTCATCGAAAGATCGGGACCCTCGCCTCTATCAAGTGGTATCAGTTTTCAGGTTGCTCGGTGAGAATTTCCAGTTTTTCCTAGATTAGATTTATTTTCTTACCTATTGTCCAAGAAAAAGCCACAAAACAAAAGTTAGATCTATTCATCCTTTGTCCTAGCCAGACTGAGCCTTTGCAATTTTCTTTTCATTGTTTGCATTATTGAATTATCGGTTGCATCGCCGTGTCGAGTTGCTGGTCTTAGTGTCTAGTTCCTTTAGAGTTTCGAGTTCTGTTCACATTAGTCACGCAGCCGCTGCATCATTATCCCATCCGCTGTCCACCATCCCATCCACCAATTTCCACCATGTGCTACGCACTGTTTATTGTCATAATCATAGTTGAGGTCACTCACATCTTCGCCTGATCGAATCTGCATCTTATCTAGTTTGTCTTGGAAAGAGGGAGAAAAAGAAGATAAAGAAAAAAAAGAGAGAAAAAAGGAAAGAAAAAAAAAGAAAAAGAGGGAGAAGAAAAAGAAAAAAAAGCGTGAGAAAAAAAAGAGAGAAGAAAAAAAATTGGATCTATCTAGAATCAATCTCGTACCTGAATTCGGATTGGAATCTGTTTTGTGCACTGTTCAGTAAAACAGCTTGGCTATTGTTTCACATCATTATCTTTACTGCCGTTGTGATCTTCACTTATATCTTGCTGTCCAGAGCTACTTTGTATCCTTCATTGATGCTGGTTGTGCTACGACGTGACCTCATTAGTGTTCTAGGCTCGCGTCTCTAGTCCGGTCTAGCCTAGGACCAGCACAGTACCGTCGTTGAGCGTTTATTCAACATTGCATCTTTGAATTGATTATTGCTAATCTTTTGCTACCATAATAGCCAACCCAGCTCCACATATTTCTACACCGTGTATACGTACGCTCCCGTGGCAATCGCTTTACTCAATATTCGGAGTTACTTGACACCGCTGGTTGCCGATCACCGCCTGCTGCATGGTAAGAACTTGTAAGACATTGATATTTGCTTTACTGTGAGCGTTTTACCACCACATCCTAGTAGTTATAGGAACATTATTTTTGGGTTTTGTTTCTTGTTCTACTAATCATGACAGGATCCAGAGTCAATTCATGGGCTTCGTCGATCGCGGGAGACGTGCCACCACCTTTGCAAATACCACAACCGTCACGAGAGGTGCACAAACATCCAAATGCACATGATCAGGTTAATGTATTTATACCACCATTTAATGGCCGTTTTAAACCTGCTTTATATATTGAATGGGAGTTCGACATAAAAAATATATTTGCTTCCCATAATTTCGATGAACATAAAAAGGTTAAGGTTGCGGTTGGTTCTTTCACTGGTTATGCTTTGGTTTGGTGGAGTGAATATTGTCGGTTACACCCTGATTATATACCTACTACTTGGGATGATTTGAAACTTGCCATGCGACATACTTTCGTCCCTGCTTATTATACTCGTGACATGATTAAGAAGTTGCAACACTTAAAACAAGGTAGTGAAACTGTAACAAAATATTATGATGATTTACAAACTACCTTGTTGCATTCCTCTTTAGAAGAAAGTGAAGATGATTTTATGGATAGATTTTGGGGAGGATTAAACCGTGATATTCAAGAGATACTAATTCATGAAGAGTGTTATCCTATGGACCATTTGTTTCATCTTGCTTGCAAAGATGAACAGGAAATAAAACGACGTGTTGGCCACGAGGAGAACAAGCGCACGGTGCACATTCCAAGAGTTGATATGATTGTTCCTTCAACTACTAGGCATACTATGACAACCACATCCGTTGTTGTCAGGACTACATCACCTCCACCATGTGACACATCGCCCCCGAGAGTGGCTACATCATCTGAGTTGATCATAAGAGGTAATGACAAAGGTACTGATCTTCCATCTCTACATGAGAATGATGAATGCCTTGTCAATTTGAATGCACCATCTGATGAGCTACCCACTACTTTGATCACACCACCTATTTTCGAGGACTATGTTGATAATTTGACTTTGCCATGTGATCAAACAACTGAAATACCAACAATTTTGAGTGCACCCATTGAATTAACTATTGATGCAAAAGAACCAATGTTTAATCATTTTGATATGACCTCTAATCTTGGTGATGATTCTGTGTTGAATGACTTATTGCATATTTGCTTATTTAAGCATGTTGTAGCATGTAAATTTGATGCAAGTAAGGTTTATTCACCAATGTTGGGATGGTTTAATGATGAACATTGTCAATCTTTTGAAATGAATAAGAGCTTCACTTATATGTGCAAACTGAGTTGCAATATTTTCATGCCTTCTACTTCTTGTGCTAATTTGTTGGCTTTAGATTTTATGAACTATGCAAGTTACTCATCTATTCATGTGTCATATATGCAAAAATCAAGGGAAGTAAAAATGGATGACATATACATATACAACATGTACACCTTGTGATAGAGGCGGGGTGTCCCGATCTTTCGATGAGATGGTAACTATCGATTTGGTGGAGACGACTTTGACGATCCGACTACAAACGTGCACGACGTTGCGCCTTAGCAATCGCTAAACCAATCTCCAGAGGTTATTGACCACGCCGGTGCACGATCAACCTGACCACGAAGGTCTATTCCTGCAAGCAATCGAAGAACGAGCAAGAATATGATAAAAGCAATCTGAATATTGCAAATATGTATGAAGTATTGATAAAGGTGGGGATCCGAAAGCGGTCTTGGTCTGGTCGTTGGACACAAACAAAGTACACGAAGTTGCGTTGGCTAACTTTTAACTAAACAAATCCCCAGGAAAAGCTACTAGATGGATCTACTTATATAGGAGCAAGGGGTGGCGGCCAAGGAGGTGGGAGGACGTCCCAAGGCAGCCTAAAACTAAATCTAGGTCGTACAAGGCCAATGGGCCCAAGTGGAGGTGATGTAACACCTTTGGACTTGTAGTTTGACTCGGATTCTGCTGCAGCATCAGATTGTTTCGTCCACAACTCAACGCTCCGGACGAATTTGAAGGTGATTCCAATTGGGTTGGAAAGTGCACGAAATCTAGTTTCCAACAAAAAAAGAATCACCCAATTCGGAGTCCGTATGAAAAACTTGTGTGCGTTTTGAGTCAGGTGTGTCTGTGCAGTCCGAATCTGAATCCAGAACGTGAGAGACTTGGACTCTATCTTCTCTTGGGCCAAAAGTGACGTGAGAGAACTTTTTGGACAGCAAATAAACATCTCTTTCTTCCTTATCTTCATATGTGGATTGTACAAATGTCCCATACACCTGCAATTAGACAAAACACAAAAGTGTGTGAAGCATTTTTGTTCTGGATAACATAAATAGATTATTGAATAGTTTGCACTAGAAATCACCTGACAAATATGCATGTATACAATATTTTTGGTCGTATCCAAGGTAGTCATGTCCTCATCATAAGCATCCTCCTCCGCATCAGCAGCAGGAGCCACAGAAGTATCAACAGCAGCACCAACAGTTTGGCCAAACGCAAGAGGAACACGGCTTGCTCGGCGGAGGTCTGCTTCGCGACGTGGAGGTAGTCGTTGTTGTTGTTGTTGTTGGAGAGGTGCGTTAGCTGCACCGGGTGGTGGTGGTGGAAGACGCGCGAGCAATTCATTAAACTTGTTATCGAGCTTTGTTTCGAACGTCTTCTCAAAGCCAGTGATCTTCTCCATGGCCTCTTCAAAATTGTTCAGCACATCTTGCACCTGTTCAGTCATCATTTGCTGAAACTTATCATGAAGCTCCTTGTTCGATAAATTCTCCCAGTCAATCTCGTCGGCTTGTGATCCTGGCATGGTTAGCAGTAATAGAAACACACAAGAATATGATCCTACAGACTACGAACAAGTGGTGGTGGTGGGTGTCACAAATCCGTCAAGCAAATCTCAAATTCTTACCAGTTCTTACCCAGCAGCAGGCGGTGATCGGCAACCGTTGTAGTCAAAAACTCTCAAAGCTTGGATAGAGCGATTACCAGGGAGAGTCAAACGCACGACGTAGATGTATGTGGAGCTGGGAAGGCTTATAATATGGTAGCAAAAAGGGTCAGCAATAATCAATTCAGAGATGCAAAGTTGAATAAACGCTCAACGACGGTACTGTGCTGGTCCTAGGCTAGACTGTGCTAGAGACGCGAGCCTAGAACACTAACAAAATCACGGCGCGGCATGTAAACAAGGGAAAAGCACACTCTGAATTTTTTTTTCGCTCTTTTTTTTTTGCGCTCTTTTTTTTTGCGCTGCTTTTTTTTTTGCGAAAAATCACTATAATGGCGAGTGTCTCAAAACTCTTCCTAGCTCAAACTGACAGGATGGGCACGAAATTTTTTCGACCAATTTTTTTTTTTTTCGGCTGCCCGGACCCAAAAACTGGAAACGGGTCAAAAAAAACTTCCTATAATGGCACCTGTCTCAAAACACTCAGAAACACCTAAAAATAGGATAGCCAGAAATTTTTTCGAAAAATGCGTTTTCGAAAAATTTTGGGCCTAAACGGAGCGTGGCTACCCGACTCCGGCAAGGAAACACGAATCGGCAATTGTTACACCCACAGCCCCTGCTGCTATACATACTGGACCAATTACTAGAGCTCGTGCACGCCAACTAAATTACCAGGTACTTTCGTTTCTTGGTAATGATTCTAATGTTCATGAGAATATGATGCTGCCTAAATTGGATACATTTGTTTTGCTTACAAATGAAGGGCCTAGCTTGGAGAAGGATGAACATTGGAGCAAGAACAAGCATGGAGATGATGGCATGCGCAAGGGGAACAAGAACGGAGTTACAAGTGATGATTTCAGGACTTTGAAGCCACCATAATGGGTGCATGAAGCCTTGGACGAAATATACAAGATGCCACTTCATAAATTTCGTCCCGAGGCTATTTTAGGTGCTGCGTCACCTTATTATTGGGCCAGGCCCATGTAATTTCGAAATAGAAGTATAGGCTATTTTTAGAGTCCGTATGTGTGGGGAAACAAGAGATAGGGTTGATTTCGGACCCCTCCACCAAGGGCCACGAAATTCCCCCCTCTTCCTCCATATATACAGCCCTTAGGGCATCGTTTAGACTTTGGGTTTTGTTTAGATTAAAAGTTCGCCATAGCTGCAACTTCGCGTACTTCGTTTGTGTTCAACGACCAGACAAAGGCGTCACAGAACCCCACCTTGATCAATAAAGCTTTCATCTTATATTCGCAATATCCAGATTGCAATCTTAGTTTCTTGCTTGTTCTTCGTTTGCTCGCAGGAAACAGACCCTCGTGGTCAGGTTGATCGTGCTCCGGCGTGGTCAATAACCTCTCGGAGTTGGTTTAGCGATTGCTAAGGCGCGACGTCCTCGCACGTTCGTAGTCGGATCGTCAAAGTCGACTTCCACCAAAGCGAAATCCACCATCTCATCGAAAGACGGGACACCTTTGCCTCTATCAATAACACTCTTCATGAATTAGTATCTCTTGAATATCACGGTTTAATCCTCCCCAAAATATATCCATAAAATCATCTTCACTTTCTTCTAAAGAGGAATGCAACAAGGTAGTTTGTAAATCATCATAATATTTTGTTACAGTTTCACTACCTTGTTTTAAGTGTTGCAACTTCTTAATCATGTCACGAGTATAATAAGCAGGGACGAAAGTATGTCGCATGGCAAGTTTCAAATCATCCCAAGTAGTAGGTATATAATCAGGGTGTAACCGACAATATTCACTCCACCAAACCAAAGCATAACCAGTGAAAGAACCAACCGCAACCTTAACCTTTTTATGTTCATCGAAATTATGGGAAGCAAATATATTTTTTATGTCGAACTCCCATTCAATATATAAAGCAGGTTTAAAACGGCCATTAAATGGTGGTATAAATACATTAACCTGATCATGTGCATTTGGATGTTTGTGCACCTCTCGTGACGGTTGTGGTATTTGCAAAGGTGGTGGCACGTCTCCCGCGATCGACGAAGCCCATGAATTGACTCTGGATCCTGTCATGATTAGTAGAACAAGAAACAAAACCCAAAAATAATGTTCCTATAACTACTAGGATGTGGTGGTAAAACGCTCACAGTAAAGCAAATATCAATGTCTTACAAGTTCTTACCATGCAGCAGGCGGTGATCGGCAACCAGCGGTGTCAAGTAACTCCGAATATTGAGTAAAGCGATTGCCACGGGAGCGTACGTATACACGGTGTAGAAATATGTGGAGCTGGGTTGGCTATTATGGTAGCAAAAGATTAGCAATAATCAATTCAAAGATGCAATGTTGAATAAACGCTCAACGACGGTACTGTGCTGGTCCTAGGCTAGACCGGACTAGAGACGCGAGCCTAGAACACTAATGAGGTCACAGCGTAGCACAACTAGCATCAATAAAGGATACTAAGTAGCTCTTGACAGCAAGATATAAGTGAAGATCACAATGGCAGTGAAGATAATGATGAAAAATAACTGCCAAGCAGGATATGCAACAACTCTCTCTCCAACTTTCCTCTTGAAAAGTTTGAGACAATTTTCTGATAAATTCTTTCAAAGAATGCTACTAACTCAAGCTTTCCAATGCAAAAAGAATCACTCAATTCCGAGTTGATATGAGGAGTCAAAGAATTCTAAAACTGGCCTAAAAAATTGGAACAAGCTGTGTTCACGAACTTCGGAGGGCAAAAAGACCTATTTAGAAGCCGATCTTGAGGTGTCAAATATTGAACTACCTTCTGCAACTATTTAGATGCGGCTCGTCGCTATCTTCAATTTGAGTACTCACGGAGCCAAAACGGACTTCGTATGAGGAAGATACACCTGTTTTACTGAACAGTGCGCAAAACAGATTCCAATCCGAATTCAGGTACGAGATTGATTCTAGATAGATCCAATTTTTTTCTTCTCTCTTTTTTTTCTCACGCTTTTTTTTCTTTTTCTTCTCCCTCTTTTTATTTTTTTTCTTTCCTTTTTTCTCTCTTTTTTTTTTCTTTATATTCTTTTTCTCCCTCTTTCCAAGACAAACTAGATAAGATGCAGATTCGATCAGGCGAAGATGTGAGTGACCTCAACTATGATTATGACAATAAACAGTGCGTAGCACATGGTGGAAATTGGTGGATGGGATGGTGGACAGCGGATGGGATAATGATGCAGCGGCTGCGTGACTAATGTGAACAGAACTCGAAACTCTAAAGGAACTAGACACTAAGACCAGCAACTCGACACGATGATGCAACCGATAATTCAACTATGCAAGCAATGAAAAGAAAATTGTAAAGGCTCAGACTGGCTTGGACCAAGGATGAATAGATCTAACTCTTTTTTGTGGCTTTTTCTTGGACAATAGGTAAGAAAATAAATCTAATCTAGGAAAACTGGAAATTCTCACCGAGCAACCTGAAAACTGATACCACTTGATAGAGGCGAGGGTCCCGATCTTTCGATGAGATGATAACTATCGATTTGGTGGAGACGACTTTGACGATCCGACTACAAACGTGCAACGACGTTGGGCCTTAGCAATCGCTAAACCAACTCCGAGAGGTTATTGACCACGCCGGAGCACGATCAACCTGACCACGAAGGTCTATTCCTGCAAGCAATCGAAGAACAAGCAAGAATATGATAAAAGCAATCTGAATATCGCGAATATGTATGAAGTATTGATAATGGTGGGGATCCGAAAAGTGGTCTTGGTCTGGTCGTTGGACACAAACGAAGCACACGAAGTTGCAATGGCTAACTTTTAACTAAACAAATCCAAGGAAAAGCTACTAGATGGATCTACTTATATAGGAGCAAGGGGTGGCGGCCAAGGAGGTGGGAGGACGTCCCAAGGCAGCCTAAAACTAAATCTAGGTCGTACAAGGCCAATGGGCCCAAGTGGAGGTGATGTAACACCTTTGGACTTGTAGTTTGACTCGGATTCTGCTGCAGCATCAGATTGTTTCGTCCACAACTCAACGCTCCGGACGAATTTGAAGGTGATTCC
>NW_021284148.1:136820-149516 GCF_002162155.2 Triticum dicoccoides
ACAAACGAAGTACGCGAAGTTGCAGCTATGGCGAACTTTTAATCTAAACAAAACCCAAAGTCTAAACGATGCCCTAAGGGCTGTATATATGGATGAAGAGGGGGGAATTTCGTGGCCCTTGGTGGAGGAGTCCGAAATCAACCCTATCTCTTGTTTCCCCACACATACGGACTCTAAAAATAGCCTATACTTATGTATTTCGAAATTACATGGGCCTGGCCCAATAATAAGGTGACGCAGCACCTAAAATAGCCTCGGGACGAAATTTATGAAGTGGCATCTTGTATATTTCGTCCAAGGCTTCATGCACCCATTATGGTGGCTTCAAAGTCCTGAAATCATCACTTGTAACTCCGTTCTTGTTCCCCTTGCGCATGCCATCATCTCCATGCTTGTTCTTGCTCCAATGTTCATCCTTCTCCAAGCTAGGCCCTTCATTTGTAAGCAAAACAAATGTATCCAATTTAGGCAGCATCATATTCTCATGAACATTAGAATCATTACCAAGAAACGAAAGTACCTGGTAATTTAGTTGGCGTGCACGAGCTCTAGTAATTGGTCCAGTATGTATAGCAGCAGGGGTTGTGGGTGTAACAATTGTATTGATGTCCTCATCAAGAACGCAAGTCTAAGCATCGACCTCGAGCAGATGGACCCTTCAAGGTGCTCGCACACTACAACGACAGCGCTTACAAGATCGACCTCCCACGGGACAAATACAACGTGAGCGACATCTTCAACATCAAAGATCTCTCTCCCTTCCATGGTGATGAAGAACTCGATCCGAGGACGGATCTTCCCTGATAGAGGCTAAGGTGTCCCGATGTTTCGATGAGATGGTGGCTATCGTTTTCTGTGGGAGTCGACCTTGACGATCCGACTACGAACGTGCGAGACGTCGCGCCTTAGCAATCGCTAAACCAACTTCCGAGGGTTATTGACCATGCCGGAGCACGATCAACCTGACCACGAGGGTATGTTTCCTGCGAGCAAACGAAGAACAAGCAAGAAACTGAGATTGCAATCGGGATATTGTGAATATAAGATGAAAGCTTTATTGATCAAGGTGGGGTTCTGTGACGTCTTGGTCTGGTCGTTGGACACAAACGAAGTACGCAAAGTTGCAGCTATGGCGAACTTTTAATCTAAACAAAACCCAAAGTCTAAACGACGCCCTAAGGGCTGTATATATGGAGGAAGAGGGGGGAATTTTGTGTCCCTTGAGCGTGGGGTCCGAAACCAACCCTAACTCTTGTTTCCCTACACATACGGACTCTAAAAATAGCCTATACTTAAGTATTTCGAAATTACATGGGCCTGGCCCATTAATAAGGTGACGCAGCACCTAGAATAGCCTATGGACGAGTATTATGAAGTGGCATCTTGTATATTTCGTCCAAGGCTTCATGCACTCCTTATGGCGGCTTCAAAGTCCTGAAATCATCACTTGTAACTCCGTTCTTGATCCCCTTGCGCATGCCATCAACTCCATGCGTGTTCTTGCTCCAATGTTCATCCTTCTCCAAGCTAGGCCCTTCATTTGTAAGCAAAACAAATGTATCCAATTTAGGCAGCATCATAATCTCATGAACATTAGAATCATTACCAAGAAACGGAAGTACCTGGTAATTTAATTGGCGTGCGCGAGCTCTAGTAATTGGTCCATTATATGTAACAGTAGGGGCTGTGGGTGTAGCAATGGTATTGATGTCCTCATCATTCCCCAAGGGAGGGGAGAAGATGCGGAGCATCCCACGACCATCCACATGGACGCCCCCTCAACGATCCAAGCTCCAAGTGGACCAATGACAAGGGCTAGGGCACGTGGTATTCAATCCGAGGTGACATCACTCGTACTTGAGTTTTCCCCCTCTTCAAGTGAGACATGGCTACTGCCTAAGTCCGAGACACTATGTGTCACCAGGTACAACGCTCAAGACTCGGAGCTGAGGACTGTAGAAGAAGAGACAGGCGTCAACACTATGGACAGCCCGGAACTTCCGGCCAGAGCCCGGAACTTCCGGCCCCCGGAACTTCCGGCCGACCCGGAGCTTCCGGCCGCCGACGACTTCGACCAGCCCAGGCGTGCCAACTCTCGGGTTAGCCCGGACCCCGCCCCGGACCTTCCGGCGCCCAGAACTTCCGGCCTGCCCGGACCTTCCGGCCCCCGGATGCCAGCACAGCTCCACCGCGCCAACTCTCTGGTTAGGCCAGACTCTCCCCGGAACCTCCGGCGCCCGGAATTTCCGGCCCTGCCTGTGCGCAGCCACTTGGGCCAAGGCCCGTGTACCCTTTCGTTACCTAGACTATATATACTCTATCCCGTACAACTTTCTAGGGTTAGCATTGGTTTAGCTCATTGAGAGATAGAGCATTGCTCATCCATATCGGATCTACTCCACGAGAGAGACCGCGGCCCCTCTACGGAGAAGATCCACCTTGGATTCAAGACCCCTTTATGGGAAGATCCCCTTGTGGATTCAAGACCTCGTCTCGGAGAAGAACCGGCTACCCTTTTGTATCGTCCTTAGTTGTCCGTGGATTCGTGTATCGTTCTATGTATCTGAGGATCTAGCACATGTGTGACTTGTTCTTGTTAGTTTGAGTGTTTTCTCTCGTGTTTCCCCTCGTGTTCTTCGTGTTTCTCTTTGGGATCCGCTCCTTTCGTGAAAGATCGGCCATCTAGGGTTTCACCCTACATCACGATGGCCATGGTGGAATGTGATGCACCCCCCACATGGTTCCATCAAGATGAACATGACCACCATTTGGTCTTTCCCACCTCACCTACACCACATGAGTGGAATGACAAAGGTAACATAGGTGATGGTGATGCTCTAGTCCCACTAGTGGACATTCTTGATGTTGATTGTTTGCATGATGTTGATCAACCTATTTCCATGCTTCATGCTAGTGTGACTTCCCCATGCGATGATTTACCCATTTATGATGAGTATGATGATTGCCATGTGGAGTCTATTAGTTGCGATGCCATGTTAAATAGGATTTCTTGTGCTAATTCTCTCGGTCACATCATGTTTGCCAATCCGCTTGCCTTGTCATATGCTATGCATGAGATCGACCACATGTCATATTTGCAATCTCTTCATAGTGACTATGCATATGCCATTAAGATTAACCCAATTTGCACTTATGGCATAGATGACAAGCCCATGGTTATTGGCATTTCTTTTTCTTGTGATGATATTGATATGCTACCTTTGCATTATTTATCTCATATGCCATGCCATAACCATCTAGCTACGGATATGCATTGCTTTGGATGTTGTCCATTTTCTCCATATGACGTTTCCAACATTGCTCATGAGGAGACCCCCATAGTTTCCTCATACATTTTAGGAGATTTTGATTCATCCCATCCATTGCATGATCCTTATACTTGTATGCTCAATTTGCATCCCCATCGTGTTATACACAATAACTATTCTTTCATGATGGATGACATGTTCTTATACCATGCATCAAATTTCTTTGGCGATGCTTATCTTGGGCTAACTCTCATGTGCACATACACATCATGATGGATGATGTGTACATTTACCACACACACAATTTCTTTCGTTTGTGTCTCCTTTGCGTAGGTACCCATGAATTCTTGTCAACCTCGCAATCCCACGAGTTGACAAAACGAGCTCTAGAGAGCAACGATGACTTGGGATCCCATGGATTGTCTTTCCCACCGCTCTTTTCGCGCAAAGACTTCGCGCATTTCTTCTACATGGCCCTCCCTTGGCTATGGGTTGTTATCCATTACCTATTCTATGCCCATCTTGCCATGTTCACTTTGCATGATATGTTCATTACTATGCCTTTTCCATGCATTCGTGACACATGCTTTGCATTACACATGATGATTGATTCTCATACTTGTATGTGTATTTGCAAGCTTGGTGGAGATATTGCTTGCTATTGCCATGTTTGCTTTGTGCCCCATACCTATGATGATACTTTCATCTTGCTTTGTGTTCGTGCTTGCGATATGCCATGTGCATTTCCTATGCTTATTATTTGCTCACATGACATGATTGCCATGATTTCCTCTAGTATGTTGCATCTTCGCACTACTAGCTTGCACGACTTGTTTCCTATGATTGCTTCCCTTGCTGCATCACCGATGACTCATACTTGCTCACTTCATGCGGTTGACGACAACCATCTACATGCTTATCAAACGATTATTATTGCTTCTTGTCATATATCTCCACATGTTGCCTCTCTCATGCTAGATGATTTGCCATGTATTGAGTGCAACTATGCCTTTACTCTTGCTGATGCGGAGCATCCCAAGGTCATCCCCATGGACCTACCATCGTCTCATCAAGTTCCTAGTGGACCCATGACTCGATCATGTGCAAGAGCTCTTGAAACCGAGGTGGCATCTCTCCTCTCAAAATTCCACTTCGATGCACATGAAGCATGGCTACTACCTCATATGGACACTTTGTGCATACTCAGTGTAACGCCCCAAGACCGGAGCTTCAGATGCCTTCCATGATTTTCGGGTTTCGTCGTGTGTTTTGTTTGGTCCGTTGCATTTTATCTTTGCATCATGTGCATTGCATCATGTCATCATGCCATCATGTCATCATGCCATCATGTCATTTCTTTTCTTAACTCAACTAAATAAATCGTATGGATCTTTGATCCATTTAAATCGAGGGAAGGATGACTCCTCTTTATAACATATCCTCCCGATATTAGTGGAGCTATTATAAAATATTCCATTCTTACGTAATCACCTAAAACACACTTGCAAATATTATCCCCATGCGAAAAATCCTTCCCTAACGTTCTCTTTCTTCTCCTCTCTCTAGTTTCTTTTTGTTAAAGTCATTTAGATTTTTAAGAGAGAGGGAGAGTTAGCAGCAGTGCCCTTGGGCCTCAATGTTCAGCCCAGAAGCCTGGGACTACCTTCCTCGCGCCGGCCCAAGGCCAAGGCCCAGCTGCCCCTCCAAACCCTAGCCTATCCCAAGTCGTTCCCCAGAGTCCTCTTTCTCGATCTCCACCTCTCTCCTTCGACCTCCCCTTGCGCCGCCGCTCTCGCGCACTAGAGTCCTCCCTCTCGATCCCTTCTCTCTCCCTCGTTCCCTCCCAATGCCGCCGCACACACACACACACACCCGCACCACACCCTACAGCCAGCGCCAGGAGCTCGCGTCCCCTTGCCTCCCTCTACTGCACCGCGTCGCCAGATCGTCGCTGCCTCCCTGCCTCCGGCAAGGGGCGCTACCCTGTACCTTCTCGTAGACCTCACGACCATGGAGACCACTGTGCCGGCCCCCAAGCGCGTCACCTGTGCTCTTTCCCTGCCTCAGACGCCTCGCCGTCCGTCTTTTCGCTGGAGCACGCGCCAAGTTCATCTCCAGCAGCCTGCATCGTTGCCTTCCTCCGCCCCAAGTGGCTTCTTCTCCGTGCGGCTCCCTCCCTGCGCCTCTGCTTCGCGCCTCCCGAGCAGTGCCTGGATGCTCTTCCTCCTGCTGCGTCCAGGAGCGCCACCACCAGCTCTCCGCGTCGCGCCGTCCTTCCTCGCTGCCGGCATCCAGCCTCCCCGTGCTCGACCCCAGCCTTCTCTGCTTTGCCTTCTCGCCGGAGATTGCGTCCATGTCGTCTTCTTCACCTCCTGCCCGAGACCCACCTTCGGCCTCGCCATGGTTCGCATGTACCAGCTCCGTCCGACAAGGACGTCGCCCGCTGCCTTTCCTGTCGTTGTCAAGACTAGTGAACACAGGGACACAAGACTGCCTCTATGGTTTCCTGTTGACGGTTCTTCAAGCCCGGCAAGTACCTGGACGCCCGATGCCTAGAACGCCTACCGTCGACCCCGTGGATGTCAAGTACTGATAGAGGCAAAGGTGTCCCGTCTTTCGATGAGATGGTGGATTTCGCTTTGGTGGAAGTCGACTTTGACGATCCGACTACGAACGTGCGAGGACGTCGCGCCTTAGCAATCGCTAAACCAACTCCGAGAGGTTATTGACCACGCCGGAGCACGATCAACCTGACCACGAGGGTCTGTTTCCTGCGAGCAAACGAAGAACAAGCAAGAAACTGAGATTGCAATCTGGATATTGCGAATATAAGATGAAAGCTTTATTGATCAAGGTGGGATTCTGTGACGCCTTTGTCTGGTCGTTGAACACAAACGAAGTACGCGAAGTTGCAGCTATGGCGAACTTTTAATCTAAACAAAACCCAAAGTCTAAACGATGCCCTAAGGGCTGTATATATGGAGGAAGAGGGGGGAATTTCGTGGCCCTTGGTGGAGGGGTCCGAAATCAACCCTATCTCTTGTTTCCCCACACATACGGACTCTAAAAATAGCCTATACTTATGTATTTCGAAATTACATGGGCCTGGCCCAATAATAAGGTGACGCAGCACCTAAAATAGCCTCGGGACGAAATTTATGAAGTGGCATCTTGTATATTTCGTCCAAGGCTTCATGCACCCATTATGGTGGCTTCAAAGTCCTGAAATCATCACTTGTAACTCTGTTCTTGTTCCCCTTGCGCATGCCATCATCTCCATGCTTGTTCTTGCTCCAATGTTCATCCTTCTTCAAGCTAGGCCCTTCATTTGTAAGCAAAACAAATGTATCCAATTTAGGCAGCATCATATTCTCATGAACATTAGAATCATTACCATGAAACGAAAGTACCTGGTAATTTAGTTGGCGTGCACGAGCTCTAGTAATTGGTCCAGTATGTATAGCAGCAGGGGCTGTGGGTGTAACAATTGTATTGATGTCCTCATCATCCTCCCCTTCTTGAAATGAAGTCGTCCTCGACGGAAGTCCATCTTCCTCACCCAAATAAGGCTTCAAATCTGCAATGTTAAAAGTGGGACTAACCCCAAAATCTGCAGGCAGCTCAAGTTTATATGCATTATCATTTATTTTCTCTAACACCTTAAAGGGACCATCAGCACGTGGCATTAGCTTTGATTTGCGCAAATCAGGAAATCTATCCTTACGCAAATGTAACCAAACAAGATCTCCAGGTGCAAACACAACATGTTTTCTACCCTTATCTCCAGCAAGTTTATATTTAGCATTCATACGCTCAATGTTTTCCTTAGTTAACTCATGCATTTTTAAAATCAATTCAGCACGTTGTTTAGCATCAAAATTAACCTTCTCCGAAGATGGAAGAGGCAACAAATCAATAGGTGCACGAGGTAGGAAACCATACACAACATCAAAAGGGCACATCTTAGTAGTAGAATGCAATGAACGATTATAAGCAAATTCAATATGAGGCAAGCATTCCTCCCACATTTTCTTATTATTTTTCAAAACAGCCCTAAGCATAGTAGACAACGTTCTATTGACTACTTCAGTTTGTCCATCAGTTTGGGGGTGACAAGTAGTACTAAAAAGCAGTTTAGTCCCCAACTTAGCCCATAAACATCTCCAAAAGTGGCTAAGAAATTTAGTATCACGATCTGAAACAATAGTATTTGGCACACCATGCAAGCGAATAATTTCACGAAAGAACAAATCAGCAACATTAACAGCATCATCGCTTTTATGACATGGTATAAAGTGTGCCATTTTCGAGAATCTATCCACGACAACAAATATGCTATCCCTCCCCTTCTTTGTTCGAGGTAAACCTAAAACAAAGTCCATAGATATATCCTCCCAAGGAACACTAGGTACAGGCAAAGGCATATATAAACCATGAGGATTGAGTCGTGATGATGAGGACATCAATACAATTGTTACACCCACAGCCCCTGCTGCTATACATACTGGACCAATTACTAGAGCTCGTGCACGCCAACTAAATTACCAGGTACTTTCGTTTCTTGGTAATGATTCTAATGTTCATGAGAATATGATGCTGCCTAAATTGGATACATTTGTTTTGCTTACAAATGAAGGGCCTAGCTTGGAGAAGGATGAACATTGGAGCAAGAACAAGCATGGAGATGATGGCATGCGCAAGGGGAACAAGAACGGAGTTACAAGTGATGATTTCAGGACTTTGAAGCCACCATAATGGGTGCATGAAGCCTTGGACGAAATATATAAGATGCCACTTCCTAAATTTCGTCCCGAGGCTATTTTAGGTGCTGCGTCACCTTATTATTGGGCCAGGCCCATGTAATTTCGAAATACATAAGTATAGGCTATTTTTAGAGTCCGTATGTGTGGGGAAACAAGAGATAGGGTTGATTTCGGACCCCTCCACCAAGGGCCACGAAATTCCCCCCTCTTCCTCCATATATACAGCCCTTAGGGCATCGTTTAGACTTTGGGTTTTGTTTAGATTAAAAGTTCGCCATAGCTGCAACTTCGCGTACTTCGTTTGTGTTCAACGACCAGACAAAGGCGTCACAGAACCCCACCTTGATCAATAAAGCTTTCATCTTATATTCGCAATATCCAGATTGCAATCTTAGTTTCTTGCTTGTTCTTCGTTTGCTCGCAGGAAACAGACCCTCGTGGTCAGGTTGATCGTGCTCCGGCGTGGTCAATAACCTTTCGGAGTTGGTTTAGCGATTGCTAAGGCGCGACGTCCTCGCACGTTCGTAGTCGGATCGACAAAGTCGACTTCCACCAAAGCGATATCCATCATCTCATCGAAAGACGGGACACCTCCGCCTCTATCAATGTTCCTTATTACTTGGTAAACCATGGCAATTTGATAAAAATTCTGTACACCATGGTAGAAACAATCACTATACTCTTGTTCATAAGGATAAAAATATTACTTTGCTTCCTATGACTCCTGATTCCATTTTGAAAGATGATATTAATAGAGCTAATAAAGCAAAACAGGAGAAGAATAAGAGTGAAAATCAGATTGTGGCAAAAGAATTTGAGCAACAAATGAAGCCTAATAATAAACCATCTAGTGTTGCTTCTGAAATTAAATTGAAAAGTGCATGTTTATTTGCCACCAAATCTGATATTGATGAGCTAGATTTCAGCAAATCTGTTTGCTATGCTTTTGTGTGCAAAGAGGCATTATTTTTATTCGAGGACGTGCCTTCCTCTTTGCCTCCTGCTGTCACTAACATTTTGCAGGAGTTTGCTGACGTCTTTCCACAAGACGTGCCACCGGGATTACCGCCTATTCGAGGGATTGAGCATCAGATTGACTTAATTCCCGGTGCTTCACTGCCAAACCGTGCACCATACCGTACCAATCCAGAGGAGACGAAGGAGATTATGCGCCAAGTACAAGAGCTTCTCGACAAAGGTTATATACGCGAATCCCTTAGTCCTTGTGCTGTTCCTATTATTCTAGTGCCGAAAAAGGATGGTACATCACGTATGTGTGTTGATTGTAGAGGCATTAATAATATTACTATTCGTTATCGTCATCCTATTCCTAGGCTAGATGATATGCTTGATGAATTGAGTGGCTCTACAATATTCTCCAAAGTTGATTTGCGTAGTGGCTACCATCAAATTCGTATGAAATTGGGAGATGAATGGAAAACAGCATTGAAAACTAAGTTTGGATTATATGAGTGGTTAGTCATGCCTTTTGGGTTAACTAATGCACCTAGTACTTTCATGAGATTAATGAACGAAGTTTTACGTGCTTTCATTGGACGATTTGTGGTAGTTTACTTTGATGACATACTGATTTATAGCAGATCTTTGGAAGAACATTTGGAACATTTACGTGCTGTTTTTATTGCTCTACGTGATGCACGTTTGTTTGGTAACCTTGGGAAGTGCACCTTTTGCACCGACCGAGTATCTTTTCTTGGCTATGTTGTTACTCCACAGGGAATTGAAGTTGACAAAGCCAAGATTGAAGCTATTGAGAGTTGGCCGCAGCCCAAAACGGTCACACAAGTGAGGAGTTTTCTTGGCCTCGCTGGATTCTATAGGCGTTTTGTGAGAGATTTCAGCACCATTGCTGCACCTCTCAACGAGCTTACAAAGAAGGATGTGCCTTTTGTTTGGGGCAGCTCAAGTTTATATGCATTATCATTTATTTTCTCTAACACCTTAAAGGGACCATCAGCACGTGGCATTAACTTTGATTTGCGCAAATCAGGAAATCTATCCTTACGCAAATGTAACCAAACAAGATCTCCAGGTGCAAACACAACATGTTTTCTACCCTTATCTCCAGCAAGTTTATATTTAGCATTCATGCGCTCAATGTTTTCCTTAGTTAACTCATGCATTTTTAAAATCAATTCAGCACGTTGTTTAGCATCAAAATTAACCTTCTCCGAAGATGGAAGAGGCAACAAATCAATAGGTGCACGAGGTAGGAAACCATACACAACTTCAAAAGGGCACATCTTAGTAGTAGAATGCAATGAACGATTATAAGCAAATTCAATATGAGGCAAGCATTCCTCCCACATTTTCTTATTATTCTTCAAAACAGCCCTAAGCATAGTAGACAACGTTCTATTGACTACTTCAGTTTGTCCATTAGTTTGGGGGTGACAAGTAGTACTAAAAAGCAGTTTAGTCCCCAACTTAGCCCATAAACACCTCCAAAAGTGGCTAAGAAATTTAGTATCACGATATGAAACAATAGTATTTGGCACACCATGCAAGCGAATAATTTCACGAAAGAACAAATCAGCAACATTAACAGCATCATCGCTTTTATGACATGGTATAAAGTGTGCCATTTTCGAGAATCTATCCACGACAACAAATATGCTATCCCTCCCCTTCTTTGTTCGAGGTAAACCTAAAACAAAGTCCATAGATATATCCTCCCAAGGAACACTAGGTACAGGCAAAGGCATATATAAACCATGAGGATTGAGTCGTGACTTAGCTTTTTGACATGTAGTGCAGCGAGCAATAAAACGCTCAACATCCCGTCTCATCTTTGGCCAAAAGAAATGTGTAGCAAGTACGTCCTCCGTCTTCTTCACGCCAAAGTGTTCCATTAATCCTCCTCCATGCGCCTCCTGCAACAACAAAAGACGAACGGAGCTAGCTGGAATGCATAGCTTGTTAGCACGAAACACAAATCCATCGTTAACAACAAACTTGTTCCACATTCTTCCTTCTTTATAATTCTGCATTACATCTTTAAAATCAGCATCATGCACATATTGATCTTTGATGGTCTCCAAACCAAATATTTTGAAGTCAAGTTGTGAAAGCATAGTATAGCGACGAGACAATGCATCAGCAATAACATTTTCTTTTCCCTTCTTGTGTTTAATGACATAAGGGAAAGTCTCAATGAATTCAACCCATTTAGCATGTCTACGATTCAGTTTAGCTTGACTTTTAATATGTTTCAAAGATTCATGATCAGAATGTATAACAAATTCTTTGGGCCATAAATGATGTTGCCATGTTTCTAAAGTCCGAACAAGAGCATATAATTCTTTATCATAAGTAGAATAATTCAGACTAGGCCCACTCAATTTTTCAGAAAAGTATGCAACAGGTTTGCCATCTTGTAATAACACACCTCCTAATCCAATTCCACTAGCATCACATTCAAGCTCAAAAGTCTTATTAAAATCAGGAAGTTGGAGTAAAGGAGCATGTGTCAACTCATCTTTCAATACCGTGAAGGCTTCTTCCTGTGCGGTACCCCAAACAAAAGGCACATCCTTCTTTGTAAGCTCGTTGAGAGGTGCAGCAATGGTGCTGAAATCTCTCACAAAACGCCTATAGAATCCAGCGAGGCCAAGAAAACTCCTCACTTGTGTGACCGTTTTGGGCTGCGGCCAACTCTCAATAGCTTCAATCTTGGCTTTGTCAACTTCAATTCCCTGTGGAGTAACAACATAGCCAAGAAAAGATACTCGGTCGGTGCAAAAGGTGCACTTCCCAAGGTTACCAAACAAACGTGCATCACGTAGAGCAATAAAAACAGCACGTAAATGTTCCAAATGTTCTTCCAAAGATCTGCTATAAATCAGTATATCATCAAAATAGACTACCACAAATCGTCCAATGAAAGCACGTAAAACTTCGTTCATTAGTCTCATGAAAGTACTAGGCGCATTAGTTAACCCAAAAGGCATGACTAACCACTCATATAATCCAAACTTAGTTTTAAATGCTGTTTTCCATTCATCTCCCAATTTCATACGAATTTGATGGTATCCACTACGCAAATCAACTTTGGAGAATATTGTAGAGCCACTCAATTCATCAAGCATATCATCTAGCCTAGGAATAGGATGACGATAACTGATAGAGGCAAAGGTGTCCCGTCTTTCGATGAGATGGTGGATTTCACTTTGGTGGAAGTCGACTTTGACGATCCGACTACGAACGTGCGAGGACGTCGCGCCTTAGCAATCGCTAAACCAACTCCGAGAGGTTATTGACCACGCCGGAGCACGATCAACCTGACCACGAGGGTCTGTTTCCTGCGAGCAAATGAAGAACAAGCAAGAAACTGAGATTGCAATCTGGATATTGCGAATATAAGATGAAAGCTTTATTGATCAAGGTGGGGTTCTGTGACGCCTTTGTCTGGTCGTTGAACACAAACGAAGTACGCGAAGTTGCAGCTATGGCGAACTTTTAATCTAAACAAAACCCAAAGTCTAAACGATGCCCTAAGGGCTGTATATATGGAGGAAGAGGGGGGAATTTCGTGGCCCTTGGTGGAGGAGTCCGAAATCAACCCTATCTCTTGTTTCCCCACACATACGGACTCTAAAAATAGCCTATACTTATGTATTTCGAAATTACATGGGCCTGGCCCA
>NW_021284149.1:0-1139 GCF_002162155.2 Triticum dicoccoides
AAATTTGTTTATATAATGCACACATAAAACTGTGGGCTAGATAACCCGCATACTAAACAATCAAAAATGAAAGAACGTCTACCAAGGCTGCCCTGAACTACTAGTACTACATGCTTTTTCCTTGAACTTGTTCTATTGCTTGCTTTGAGCCATAACTAAAGGCCAATACTGGGCGCTGGCGCACCGGCCGAAAGTTTCGGCCGGTCAAGCCCCAGTTGTTCGATTCGCGTAATAATAACCGTCCAGATAGCATCTTTTCCCTTACGCGTGGGTCAAAGTCCACTAGTAGAAAACAGGGCTTTGGTCCAGGCCGGGTCAGCCCATTAGTCCCGGTTCAGTCTAGAACCGGGACCAATGTGGGCATTGGTCCCGGTTCATGAGCCCAGGGGGCCGGCCGGGCCACGTGGGCCATTGGTCCCGGTTCATCTGGACCTTTTGGTCCCGGTTGGTGGGATGAACCGGGACCAATGGGCTGAGCTCCTGGCCCACCACCATTGGTCCCGGTTGGTGGCTTGAACCGGGACCAAAGCCTCCCCTTTAGTCCCGTCTCATGTCACCAACTGCGACCAATGAGGTGCCTATATATACCCCTCACTCGCGAGCAGAGCACCCCAGTGCTCTGTTTTTCTCTGGCCGAGGGGGAGAGGGCTTGGTGGTGCTCTAGCTCACCTCCTATGCACACAAGGTGTTTGACGGAATGCCCGAGCCACACTACTTAAGCTTTCTCTTCTCCAAGCTCGGCCTCCAAGCTCCATTTTCCATAATATTTGTCTAGGTTTAGCGGTCCGTCACGCCCCGTCCCCGTCTTCACCGCCGTCGATCACCCGCGCCGAGCTCATCGCCGGCACCTCCGTGGTGAGCCTCTTGTTCTTATCTTCTTTCTGAAAGGAAAAATATTCTTACTTGTATGTTTACATAGATACTTGTATTATTTTCTTACTTTTATTATTGCATCTTATATAGTGCGATGGTTTTGGTATCCGCCCCCGTCGGCCCTCGTCCTGTCTATGATTCGGATGTGGTATATATATTATCTTTATAACTATTGGTTCATTTATTGTTTATGAAAATTATGCCGACCAACGTGACATAGATTTTATTTATGTAGGATGTATGTGAATCGGAAATGCCAACCGACC
>NW_021284150.1:0-1324 GCF_002162155.2 Triticum dicoccoides
TTGTGAGGGGGAGAGAGGGGGAAGAGGAGCTGAGCACGGGGAAGAAGAAGAGTGGGGAAGAGGAGTGGTGGTGGGGCCCACAAACCAGCCCCTCCCCACCTTATCCACAACACAGGACCCTACCGCCAGAGGGTATGGCGGTAGGCTTCAGTAACCTACCGCCGTAGGGGATGGCGGTAGGCCCTTTTCCACGTCAGCACCTGCCAACGGCCGTCAGTCGCCGTCAAAAGGCCTACCGCCGTAGGGTACGGCGGTAGGACACGCAACCCTACCGCCAGGCCCTCTGGCGGTAGGCAAAAGGGTCAGATCCCGAAATTTTTCCGAACTGGGGTCAGATCCCGATTTTGTTTGCCAAAAGGGTCAAAACACGAAATTTGGCCGTTACCTGAAGCCTGAAGGAACGTTACATTACAATGGGGATCGCTCTTGTGAACATTCAAAATTTTGCAATGGGGATCATAGGATCGGGATTGGAACTGGATAATAATTAACAAAGATCCTGGCCTCCATCCAGAAATTACCACACTAGATGAGGAATCGAGGAACAAGCCCATCAATTTTTAACAGGATTCGAACTGAGGTACCTATGTATGGTGCAGCTGCGCCGGAGAAGAGAGCACGAATGGGGATGAGCCCCTCCCAACTGGATCGCCGGAGGAAGGGAAAATCCCGCCGGCAAACACGTATGAGCTCACCGCCGCGCCATTAATCGCCTGGATCGAAGGTCGCCACCACGCTAACCCTAGCGATGCTGGCAGCCGGGACGAAGAAGGGGAGAGATTAATCTGGGCCGCACATCTCAAATCCAACATGGGCTATGTTGTCCCAACCTTTTTTTGACAGTATATGTTCTCCCAAGCTTTATTTCTTGGCAATTCTTGTTTCCTGTTTTTTTGTTTCAGATTTTCCTTTTACCATTCTTCCAAAAGAAAGGCTAGTTTTTAGGCGACTACTATGTGTCATCCGCCTGATAATTAAGAGTTATCAGCTATCTCCCTAACTATTGGATGTGGACGTTCGATTTGCCTCCCCCATCACAACACCGGCCGTGTACACCATGTTGTGAACCCCACCCGTCATGTTGTGAGCCCCATCATTCGCTTTGAAGCATCCGTCGCCGACCATGCGAGCGCCTCTTTTTCTCACGTTCGCTTGGGGGAGCGCAGGCCACAAAGTTGGGCATCTAGCTTGTGGGACAAAGACGCATCCATGACAGCTTGTACAAAGGTGGGCGAAGCCCTCATCGGCGAGGATTCTAGAGGAGGGATCTAATGAAGAAGAGAGATAGGAGCAGAGACCACTACACCTTGTAGCACTGGTGACG
>NW_021284151.1:0-2005 GCF_002162155.2 Triticum dicoccoides
CGTCACCAGTGCTACAAGGTGTAGTGGTCTCTGCTCCTATCTCTCTTCTTCATTAGATCCCTCCTCTAGAATCCTCGCCGATGAGGGCTTCGCCCACCTTTGTACAAGCTGTCATGGATGCGTCTTTGTCCCACAAGCTAGATGCCCAACTTTGTGGCCTGCGCTCCCCCAAGCGAACGTGAGAAAAAGAGGCGCTCGCATGGTCGGCGACGGATGCTTCAAAGCGAATGATGGGGCTCACAACATGACGGGTGGGGTTCACAACATGGTGTACACGGCCGGTGTTGTGATGGGGGAGGCAAATCGAACGTCCACATCCAATAGTTAGGGAGATAGCTGATAACTCTTAATTATCAGGCGGATGACACATAGTAGTCGCCTAAAAACTAGCCTTTCTTTTGGAAGAATGGTAAAAGGAAAATCTGAAACAAAAAAACAGGAAACAAGAATTGCCAAGAAATAAAGCTTGGGAGAACATATACTGTCAAAAAAAGGTTGGGACAACATAGCCCATGTTGGATTTGAGATGTGCGGCCCAGATTAATCTCTCCCCTTCTTCGTCCCGGCTGCCAGCATCGCTAGGGTTAGCGCGGTGGCGACCTTCGATCCAGGCGATTAATGGCGCGGCGGTGAGCTCATACGTGTTCGCCGGCGGGATTTTCCCTTCCTCCGGCGATCCAGTTGGGAGGGGCTCATCCCCATTCGTGCTCTCTTCTCCGGCGCAGCTGCACCATACATAGGTACCTCAGTTCGAATCCTGTTAAAAATTGATGGGCTTGTTCCTCGATTCCTCATCTAGTGTGGTAATTTCTGGATGGAGGCCAGGATCTTTGTTAATTATTATCCAGTTCCAATCTCGATCCTATGATCCCCATTGCAAAATTTTGAATGTTCACAAGAGCGATCCCCATTGTAATGTAACGTTCCTTCAGGCTTCAGGTAACGGCCAAATTTCGTGTTTTGACCCTTTTGGCAAACAAAATCGGGATCTGACCCCAGTTCGGAAAAATTTCGGGATCTGACCCTTTTGCCTACCGCCAGAGGGCCTGGCGGTAGGGTTGCGTGTCCTACCGCCGTACCCTACGGCGGTAGGCCTTTTGACGGCGACTGACGGCCGTTGGCAGGTGCTGACGTGGAAAAGGGCCTACCGCCATCCCCTACGGCGGTAGGTTACTGAAGCCTACCGCCATACCCTCTGGCGGTAGGGTCCTGTGTTGTGGATAAGGTGGGGAGGGGCTGGTTTGTGGGCCCCACCACCACTCCTCTTCCCCACTCTTCTTCTTCCCCGTGCTCATCTCCTCTTCCCCCTCTCTCCCCCTCACAAACCCCCCTAGATCCACTCCATTTGCTTGGGATTTCATCGATGGATCCGGAGCATTTTCATCACCCAAGGTGCTCTCTCATTTCCCCTCATTTTGATTGGTTGATATCTTTGTTTACTTTGCATTTGCTCATTTGATTGCAAACCCTAGCTCATCATTTTAGTGTGGTCTAATCAATTACTATGATCCATTTAGGTTTATGTTTGTGATTTCCTTATGTATGATGTGCTTAGAATTGCTTGTAGAAAAGTTTGTGTGCCTAGATCTAGTGCTAATCTTAATGTACATAATGAGGATTAGGTTAGGCTTAAGAAAGCAATTAAAGCTAAGTTACTTTAATAGCAACTTTTCGAATTGTAGGATGGCACCGTTCGTTTTCTTTGAAACTTCTGCTGAGGCGGCGGCGAACCGTGAACGCGGATTGATTGAGGAAAAGATGAATTTGTGGATCAAAGCCATTGATGCATTGAATGCGGAGTGTAGGGCCTTTTCATATAATTATTTCAATAAAGACCATTCCGAAAATTTTATAACCAAAAAGGAGAGGCTGATGAAGAAGCTCAAGACGGCGGAAAAAAATTGTAGGCGTGATCTTGCAATGCAAATTACGTTGTGTGCGACAACGGCAGAATATGCTGAGATAGACATGGGCAATCATGGTCAGGTCATTGATTGGTTAGTTC
>NW_021284152.1:0-1827 GCF_002162155.2 Triticum dicoccoides
ATATATTAGGTGCTCATCAGGATGCATTGTTCCATCTCCTGCAAAAGGATTAGCTAGCAGTTTTTCTATCATACTTGAAGGAACTTCAAAGCAGACATTTTCATTTTCATTTTCAGTAGGTTCAGTAGGTCGAGGAGCAAATCTTTGCTCTACTGGTCGGGGTTAAGATGCCCCGAACAAGCCCCTCACAGGATTACATTCCATAGTAACAAGTGACAGTAAATTTCAGCACACTATATAAATTTTCCTTACCAAATTCCACCTACCAAAGGCGCTTCACTCCCCGGCAACGGCGCAAAAAAGAGTTTTGATGACCCACAAGTATAGGGTATCTATCGTAGTCCTTTCGATAAGTAAGAGTGTCGAACCCAACGAGGAGCAGAAGGAAATGATAAGCGGTTTCCAGCAAGGTATTCTCTACAAGTACTGAAATAAGTGGTAACAGATAGTTTTGTGATAGGATAATTTGTAACGAGCAACAAGTAACAAAAGTAAATAAAGTGCAGTAAGGTGGCCCAATCCTTTTCGTATCAAAGGACAAGCCTGGACAAACTGTTATATAGAGAAAAGCACTCCCGAGGACACAAGGGAATATCGTCAAGCTAGGTTTCATCGCGTTCATATGATTCGCGTTCGGTACTTTGATAATCTGATATGTGGGTGGACCGGTGCTTGGGTGTTGTCCTTACTTGGACAAGCATCACACTTATGATTAACCTCTATTGCAAGCATCCGCAACTACAACAAAAGTATTAAGGTAAACCTAACCATAGCATGAAACATATGGATCCAAATCAGCCCCTTACGAAGCAATGCATAAACTAGGGTTTAAGCTTCTGTCACTCTAGCAACCCATCATCTACTTATTACTTCCCAATGCCTTCCTCTAGGCCCAAATAATGGTGAATTGTTATGTAGTCGACGTTCACATAACTCCACTAGAGGAGCGATAACATACATCTCATCAAAATATCGAACGGATACCAAATTCACATGACTACTAATAGCAAGACTTCTCCCATGTTCTCAGAAAGAAACGTAACTACTCACAAAGCATAATCACGTTCATAATTAGAGGGGTGTTAATATGCATATAGGATCTGAACATATGATCTTCCACCAAATAAACCGACTAGCATCAACTACAAGGAGTAATTAACACTACTAGCAACCTACTAGTACCAATCCCGGACTTGGAGAGACAAGAATTGGATACAAGAGATGAACTAGGGTTTTGAGAGGAGATGGTGCTGGTGAAGATGTTGATGGAGATTTCCCTCTCCTGATGAGAGAAGTGTTGGTGATGATGATGGCGATGATTTCCCCCTCCTGGAGGGAAGTTTCCCCAGCAGAACAGCTCTGCCGAAGCCCTAGATTGGATCTGCCAAGGTTCTGCCTCGTGGCGGCGGAGTTTCATCCGAGGAGATGGCTTCTGATTTTTTTCTCATCGAAAGACTTCATATAGCAGAAGATAGTCATCGGAGGGCCACCAAGGGGCCCATGAGGTAGGGGGCGCGCCCTCCATCCTCGTGGGCAGGGTGTGGCCCCCCTGGTGAACTTCTTGCGCTCGGTATTTTTTTATATATTCTGAAAATGTCTTCCGTGAAGTTTCAGGACTTTTGGAGCTGTGCAGAATAGGTTTCTAATATTTGCTCCTTTTCCAGCCCAGAATCCCAGCTACCAGCATTCTCCCTCTTTATGTAAACCTTGTAAAATAAGAGAGAATAGGCATAAGTATTATGAAATAATGTGTAATAACATCCCATAATGCAATAAATATCGATATAAAAGCATGATGCAAAATGGACGTATCACATATTGCAACAC
>NW_021284153.1:0-907 GCF_002162155.2 Triticum dicoccoides
CTAGATTTCGTGCACTTTCCAACCCAATTGGAATCACCTTCAAATTCGTCCGGAGCGTTGAGTTGTGGACGAAACAATCTGATGCTGCAGCAGAATCCGAGTCAAACTACAAGTCCAAAGGTGTTACATCACCTTCACTTGGGCCCATTGGCCTTGTACGACCTAGATTTAGTTTTAGGCTGCCTTGGGACGTCCTCCCACCTCCTTGGCCGCCACCCCTTGCTCCTATATAAGTAGATCCATCTAGTAGCTTTTCCTGGGGATTTGTTTAGTTAAAAGTTAGCCATTGCAACTTCGTGTACTTCGTTTGTGTCCAACGACCAGACCAAGACCGCTTACGGATCCCCACCTTTATCAATACTTCATACATATTTGCAATATTCAGATTGCTTTTATCATATTCTTGCTCGTTCTTCGATTGCTTGCAGGAATAGAGCTTCGTGGTCAGGTTGATCGTGCACCGGCGTGGTCAATAACCTCTGGAGATTGGTTTAGCGATTGCTAAGGCGCAACGTCGTGCACGTTTGTAGTCGGATCGTCAAAGTCATCTCCACCAAATCGATAGTTACCATCTCATCGAAAGATCGGGACACCCCCGCCTCTATCAAGTGGTATCAGTTTTCAGGTTGCTCGGTGAGAATTTCCAGTTTTTCCTAGATTAGATTTATTTTCTTACCTATTGTCCAAGAAAAAGCCACAAAACAAAAGTTAGATCTATTCATCCTTTGTCCTAGCCAGACTGAGCCTTTGCAATTTTCTTTTCATTGTTTGCATTATTGAATTATCGGTTGCATCGCCGTGTCGAGTTGCTGGTCTTAGTGTCTAGTTCCTTTAGAGTTTCGAGTTCTGTTCACATTAGTCACGCAGCCGCTGCATCATTATCCCATCCGCTGTCCACCATCCTGAT
>NW_021284154.1:0-1229 GCF_002162155.2 Triticum dicoccoides
ACCAATATTCGTGGAAGAAGAACTAGAGCTACTAGAATTCCCACCTATGAAATTCCCGAACCTTTCCGGTTATGCAATCAGGTGTTGGGGATACAGGGGAAGCACAATATCTCACCCAAACTAGCAAATCCTACATCCAGCTGTATCCATCCTTCAACACATAACCAAGAAAACTTCGGAAACCATCTACCTCAACCTTCGAAAAGCATCCGTTATACAAGTTATGGCGATACTCCCGAACTCCCGCCCCAGTACTGGGTGGCGTCGAGGTTATCTCACCAACGAACTGCATAAAAGAGATTTTCGATGTCGGCGAACATATCTCAAGTATACCAGAATTGCAACGATAAAATTGTGACGACAACACCTCGGAGCTCAACTCCCCGGGACACTGCCACAACCCCTAAAGACAGGAGGCACCAAGAACAATGTTCTCGTCACAAAACCATCAGAACAAAACCAAGATACTCGCGTGATCCTAAAAAATTTTTAGTGAAATTTGAGAAGAGAAGAGTCAAAACTCTACGTCAGGATGCCTTACCAGAGCGATGAGGAGACTGGGAAGTAAAAGAATTCCTAAGCTCTCCGATATATAATTCCTAAGGACTCAAAACATTTTTCTAGACACAACTCGGCTGCTAAAAACGATCAAGCAATGGGGCACCTAAGGTCGGGGAAGGCTCTGATTACCAACTTGTAACGCCCTCGATGCGGCTATAGCTCCCACGTGTCGAGGCATGACTTAGAGACATAACCGCATTGAAAGCAATGTCGCAAGTCAGGCAATCATTACAACATCCCATGTAATATATGATAAAAGGGGGAGATAACATAGTTGGCTTACACTCGCCACGTCACATCAGAGTACATAAATAACATCCATCAAACAAACACTCATGGCCCGACTACGGCGCCAAAATAGAAAAGAACCCAACATGCGACAAGGTCCTGAATCGATAACCCCCAACTAGGCACCACTACTGATCATCCGGAAAAGACACGTAGTATCGCTGAGAGTCCTCGTCGAACTCCCACTTGAGCTCGTACTCGTCAACTGGAGCAGTATCACCTGGACCTGCATCTGGAGTTGTAGTATCTGTGAGCCACAGGGACTCAGCAATCTCACACCCACGCGATCAAAACTATTTAAGCTCATAGGAATGGATAAGGCAAATATATGTGGAGCTGCAGCAAGCGACTAGCATATGTGGTGGCTAACTTATACGCAA
>NW_021284155.1:0-935 GCF_002162155.2 Triticum dicoccoides
TCGAAATCCGTTGAGACGACACCGTATGAATTATGGTTTGGGAAGAAACCTAAGCTGTCGTTTCTAAAAGTTTGGGGGTGCGATGCTTATGTCAAGAAACTTCAACCTGAAAAGCTCGAACCCAAATCGGAAAAATGCGTCTTCATAGGGTACCCAAAAGAAACTATTGGGTACACCTTCTACCTCAGATCCGAAGGCAAGATCTTTGTTGCCAAGAATGGGTCCTTTCTGGAGAAAGAGTTTCTCTCGAAAGAAGTAAGTGGGAGGAAAGTAGAGCTTGATGAAGTATTGCCTCTTGAACCGGAAAATGGCGCAACTCAAGAAAATGTTCCTGAGGTGCCTGCACCGACTAGAGAGGAAGTTAATGATAATGATCAAGATACTTCTGATCAAGCTCCTACTGAAATTCGAAGGTCCACAAGGACACGTTCCGCACCAGAGTGGTACGGCAACCCTGTCTTGGAAATCATGTTGTTAGACAACGGTGAACCTTCGAACTATGAAGAAGCGATGGCGGGACCAGATTCCGACAAATGGCTAGAAGCCATGAAATCCGAGATAGGATCCATGTATGAGAACGAAGTATGGACTTTGACTGACTTGCCCATTGAACGGCGAGCCATAGAAAATAAATGGATCTTTAAGAAGAAGACAGACGCGGATGGTAATGTGACCATCTATAAAGCTCGGCTTGTCGCTAAGGGTTATCGACAAGTTCAAGGGGTTGACTACGATGAGACTTTCTCACCGGTAGCGAAGCTGAAGTCCGTCCGAATCATGTTAGCAATTGCCGCATTCTATGATTACGAAATATGGCAAATGGACGTCAAAACGGCATTCCTTAATGGTTTCCTTAAGGAAGAATTGTATATGATGCAGCCGGAAGGTTTTGTCGATCCTAAGAATGCTGACAAAGTGTGCAAGCTCCAACGCTC
>NW_021284156.1:0-8989 GCF_002162155.2 Triticum dicoccoides
CTGTCTTCCTCACGCCATACCCCTACCTCACCTTGGACGACCTCGACCCCCGCCGCCCGGAGCGACTGCGCTCGCCGCCACCCGAGGACCTCATCGGACTTCCCCGCCGGACTGCCTCATCCTCCCCGCCGGCATGCTTCCCCTCCGCCGCGACGTCCTCGACCTCCTCCCCAAGCCCCGCTGCCTATTCCCTACCAATCGTGTGGTGAGGCCCCAACCTCTCTTTCTCTTCCCCTGTCCCCGTGCACGCCGACCACGCTCACCACGACCTCGCCGCACCCACGTCCGCGCCTTCACGCGCGCGCCCGCGCGCCGGAGCTCGCGCTCTAGGCAGCACGCGCTTCCACCAAGCCCGGTCCCGCTCCCGTGCGCCCATAGCCGCGACCGCGTCGCCCGCTCCGGCCTACCGCCTCCGCGCCTTACCGGCTGGCCGCGCCCGGGGCCAGTGCTGGGCTCACCTCGTCAGCCACCCGCCTGCGCCCCCACGGGCCAGCACCCGCTAAGACCCCCCTGACAATGACAGATGGGGCCCACGCCCTTAGAACGTTTAAAAAAAAGAAAAAATAATAATTAATTAATTACTTAATTAATTAACTTAATTAATCCTGATTAGATTAACCTAATCACTTAGGTTAGTTAATTAATCTGTTAGGTTAATTAACAGTCGATGACAGCTGGGACCCACACGTCAGTTTGACCAGTCAAGACCTTTGTTGACTGCTGACATCATGTTGAAGTCATGATGACATCAGCAAACACTATTCTGGATAATGTTGGATTAAATTAATTAGATAAATTCTAACAATGATTTTAAAACTTTGGAAAATCATATAAAATAAACCGTAGCTCGGATCAAAAAACTTTGTACATGAAAGTTGCTCAGAACGACGAGACGAATCCGGATGCATAGCCTGTTCATCCACCACACATCCCTAGCATAGCAAACACGTAACTTTTCCCCTCCGATTCATCTGCCCAAAAACGCGAAACACCGGGGATACTTTCCCGGATGTTTTCCCCCTTCACCGGTATCTCCTACTACCGCGTTAGGGCACACCGAACACCGTGTATTGTCTTGTTATGCTTTGTGATGCTTTGATTGCTCTATTATTTATTGTGTTCCCTCTCCGTTACTTCTTTCCGATAGACCCCGAGACTGCCGGCGACCCCCAGTTCGACTACGGTGTTGGCGACTCGTCCTTCTTGCCAGAGCAACCAGGCAAGCCCCCCCCCCTTGATCACCAGATATCGCCTATTCTTCTCTATATTGCTTCCATTAGAGTAGTGTAGCATGTTACTGCTTTCCGTTAATCCTATACTAATGCATAGCCGGTCATTGTTGCTACAGTCATTGATACCTTACCCGCAATCCTAAATGCTTAGTATAGGATGCTAGTTTATCATCATTGGCCCTACCTTCTTGTCAGTCTGCCTTGCTATATTATTGGGTCGTGATCACTCGGGAGGTGATCACGGGTATATACTATATATACATACATACTATACAGATGGTGACTAAAGTCGGGTTAGCTCGATGAGTACCCGCAAGTGATTCTGATGAGGGGGCTGAAAGGACAGGTGGCTCCATCCCGGTAGAGGTGAGCCTGGGTTCCCGACGGCCCCCAACTGTTACTTTGTGGCAGAGCGACAGGGCAGGTTGAGACCACCTAGGAGACAGGTGGGCCTGGCCCTGTTCGGCGTTCGCGAATACTTAACACGCTTAACGAGATCTTGGTATTTGATCTGAGTCTGGCTACTGGCCTATATGCACTAACCAACTACGCGGGAACAGTTATGGGCACTCAGCGTCGTGGTATCAGCTGAAGCCTTCATGACGTCAGCGACTGAGCGGCGCGCACCGGGTTGGACTGCGTTAACGCAACTTCCTTTGTAATGGAGGTTGCTCGGTCTGCTCACCGGTCGCGTACGCAACGTGCAGGTGTGCAATGGGTGATGGGCCCAGACCCCTGCGTGCATAGAATTTAGACCGACGTGCTGACCTCTCTGTTGTGCCTAGGTGGGGCTGCGACGTGTTGATCTTCCGAGGCCAGGCATGACCTAGGAAAGTGTGTCCGGCCAAATGGGATCGAGCGTGTTGGGTTATGTGGTGCACCCCTGCAGGGAAGTTAATCTATTCGCATAGCCGTGATCTTCGGTAACAGGACGACTTGGAGTTGTACCTTGACCTTATGACAACTAGAACCGGATACTTAATAAAACACACCCTTCCAAGTTCCACAGACAACCCGGTGATCGCTTTTCCATAGGGCGACGAGGGGAGGATCGCCGGGTAGGATTATGCTATGCGATGCTACTTGGAGATGCTACTTGGAGGACTTCAATCTACTCTCTTCTACATGCCGCAAGACGGAGGCTGCCAGAAGCGTAGTCTTCGATAGGACTAGCTATCCCCCTCTTATTCTGGCATTCTGCAGTTCAGTCCACTGATATGGCCTCCTTACACATATACCCATGCATATGTAGTGTAGTTCCTTGCTTGCGAGTACTTTGGATGAGTACTCACGGTTGCTTTCTCCCCCCTTTTCCCTCCTTTCCTTTCTTTCTGGTTGTCGCAACCAAATGCTGGAGTCCAGGAGCCAGACGCCACCGTCGACGACGACTCCTACTACATCGGAGGTGCCTACTACTACGTGCAGCCCGCTGACGGTGCCCAGGAGTAGTTAGGAGGATCCCAGGCAGGAGGCCTGCGCCTCTTTCGATTTGTATCCCAGTTTGTGCTAGCCTTCTGAAGGCAGACTTGTTTAACTTATGTCTGTACTCAGATATTGTTACTTCCCCTGACTTGTCTATGATCGAGCACTTGTATTCGAGCCCTCGAGGCCCCTGGCTTGTATTATGATGCTTGTATGACTTATTTATGTTTTAGAGTTGTGTTGTGATATCTTCCCGTGAGTCCCTGATCTTGATCGTACACATTTGCGTGCATGATTAGTGTACGATTGAATCGGGGGCGTCACAAGTTGGTATCAGAGCCGACTTCCTGTAGGAATTCCCCTTCCACACTCCTGGGCCGAAGTCGAGTCTAGTCACTACAAAACTTTTACTAACATGGCTGTGTGCCTTACGGGCCCATGTCGCCATTGGGTGGTATTAGGATCTTTTATTCCTCGTCTATACTCTGGGATTCTGATCTCTCTTCTATTCGGGTTAAATGATTTTGCTAAAAACAAAACTAACTTTAGGTTCTCGAAAATACTTTCTCCCGGAGAGCCCCTCACTTCAGATGATCACCTACTGTACTAGAAGATTCCGGAGTTACTCTCCGATGTTCCATCGGTACTTTGTGCCCATCGACTTTACAATCCCCTACCACCGATATACCCTTATGGATAACTACCTACAATTGTCGTTCATACCTTCATCCTCAGTTGCTCTTGTTATTACAAGATGCCCTAAATTGCTCTCCGTTGTTCCGAAAATCCTTTAAGCTTACTGCCTTGCAGTTCTTTACCACATGAATATCCCTATTGAAAATTCCTCGCACTTATTGAGTAGCTGTTCATCCCCAGTTGTTCGTATGCTTCATAAGATACTCTGAAATACTATCCGACCTTCTGAGCATCCTCTTCAAACTATTGGTCTGCAAATACTTGAATGCTTACATTATGGATGCTCCCGTATCACTAGCAATATTCACCAGTATCTTTTGACACCGTCATTTTGATCCTATTGATTCAACATGTGTGCGAATGCACACAATCATCTATCAACCCTTCTAAATTATTTTCTGGCTCAGACGTCATTTTGAACATGAGCTGGTTCTCGACCAAACTATTTGTCGTCAATTGTGCCTCTGGTCTATCCAACTTATCCATCCTTGATCAGAGCGTCTGCTTCTGATCATTTGTTTTGGAAATCATAATTCCTTTGTTATCTAAGCATCGAATTATTCCGATGTTCTATAATATGATGCCCGTGCATTCTTTCTGGAATACCGATACTCACATCAACTCCGTTGTGGATCGCCCGATCCATTGTTGGATTTCATCCGACATCGTCCTTCATATTCAATAACCTTGTGAGCTTTTCCACGGGTATATAATGCCTTTGGTAAATTGTATCCTCTGCTTTGTCAACCATGCTCTACTTTCGAGCTGGTGATAATTACTCCTGATGTTTGTGGTATATGTTCCTAAGATGCCCCTATGGGTTGAACCTATGCCTTCCCTAACCGTATGCACCCGAGAGTTTTCACGAGTCATACTCTTCTAGTGTTTTGCCAGATAATATTTCAACACTACAACTTCATCGAAAGCGAGAAGTGAATGAAAGGGTATGCATTGGAGAAGTGGGAGTCGACCTTGAACTCTGCGTTCTTGCCCATGGACCCGATGTGGAACTTATCATGGAAGCTTCTTGCCAAATATTTACTCATTCGAGTAATTCTTTCGGTGTTATTAAATTGGACCCCTTGTAGTTATGGTTTCGACCATATTGTTCTTCTTTGTTCCCATTTCTCGGGCAAGTTTAAACATTTGTCTTCTGCGGATCAATACCCCAGTCCAACCTCTACTTTGATCCGTCTTCAAGTATTACCCCCCTGGTATCTCGAGATTATCTTGGAACTGTATAACTTCTTATGAGTTCTTCATCAAGTACTACATTCTCACTGATTACAGTTTTCATGGGCTCTGAGTTATTAAACCCTCAAAGGCACCATAACTGAACCGAGTCTGCACTACGGTTCAACAACTTTTGATAATCTTCTTTAAGTACGAGTTTGTACCCGATCGCGTATTTCTAGCCTGTTCGGCTACATCCTTACCGTGCTAATTTAATTGTGCTACTTGGTCCTTCCCGGAGCACAAATTTCGACGGTGAGCTAATCTTACATCGATCTTCCTCGTCATATCATTTCACCTTGAACATCAAACTTGATTTCGAGTTTGTGTCGTACCCTTGGTTCCAATAACCTTTCGCTTCACCATTCATTTGACTTGATGTCATCGCCGATCGATTACATCTTGAAATCTCTCGACAAAGTGTGTCGTGATCATCATCAACCTTATGAGCTCTTCCAGGATATCAAATGAGTTCATGATGAGAAATACCATCCTTGCCCTTGATGATCTTCGTTATCATCGACCACTTTATTGCCTTCCCACCAACACAAGCTTGTTCGTGTTTGGTGTTATACCTTGAGTTCCTTGCTATCAAGTAATTGTTATTCTTTACCTTGGAACATTAACATCTCTTATGTCCTCAAATGTTGTGAGAAATTCACCACCCTTAAGAATTCTTGATACCAGTGATACTTATTAACATCACCATTCTTTTCTTGGTCCCCGTGATGTTTCTAACCAGAATACCGACAAATGGTCTGTGATGTGTAAATTCTAAACTTCGAGCAACCCTCTTGCTTTGAAGTTATTGGTCTATAGTTTCATTCTACGACTATGGCTTATTGAATCACCATTCTGACATTTGTCGTGCAACCCAACCCATATTTTGGGCGCACCTTTCAACCAACGTTTAATTGTGTATGTTTTCCTCGAGCATACTTCCTTATATCATTTGATCTGACAAATGTTATCTCCTTGTTCACTTAATTGTGGAAATCCATCTTTTGGAAATCTCGATGAATTGCCGTTGAGTTCACCAGACACCTCCTTGTCCTCTCCTTGGGTTAATGATGAACTCTTGTTAACAAAAATCACTTCATAGTTCATTTCCCAAGAATCTTACAATGTCATCTTGTCAATTTGTATTGCACCTTTTCCTCTTAGGCATCCTGAGTCTGAGGTAGTTTGACACCGATCAAATAAGAATCTCGGTCAGATATGATGGTTGGGACATATTTCCAAAAGTTATAACATTGGTCATTATATGACCCGGTAAGGTGGTGTAATGCCTAGTACACCTGGCCGGAGGGCCTATTGTTATAGATTCCTTTTCAGTAAGGTGATCCATTCTTCCATGAGGAAATTGTAAGACTTATTCTACAAGTTGTTCCTGATGGATCCTTCATGTATCCAAAGTCTGACCTTTGCTTGAAGACCATGTCAATACTATCTCGAAGCATGTCTGTGGTACTCCGATTTTCAATAAGAACATTTGAAGCACAAATGCTAAATTTTCCTTATCAATTACCCTAACACCGTTGTATGGGTAATGTCATGAAATTTCTCTCACCTTATCTAAAGAGTTTTCTACATTATATCCTGTCATGGATATCATCCTCTGCTTGTCCTTGGGAGGGATATACCCTTGAAATATGTGTTTAAACACAGTTTCCTTTCCATTGTTATGTTTAATATGAAGATCACCTTTTCCTTTCCAATGTTTGGTTTAACCTTTCTTGTGACCTATAGGATCTAAGCAGTAATATTCTCCTGCTTTTGTAAACACCTCGGTGTACAATTCTGCCAGAAAGACCCTGTTACTTTTGTTGATGACATTCCGGTAACCACCAATGGGTGAGAACTTTGCCAATTGGTTCACCTCATTCAATGAGCAGGAAAATTGCTCTCTTCGTCCCTCGCCCTTGGTATCGATGTTGTTGCCGACATAACTGATAGGCTACCCTCTCACACGCCTTACTATCGTGACCGTGCAAGATGTCGGCCACCTTCCTACTTTCAACCACATGGTGGGCCCATAACCCACAGTTCCACAGGATCGAAACCTGACTCTCCTGTACTACCTGTTGTCAAAGTTATTCCTCGTGCTTGACTTTGTATGTAATTCACGGGCCACTTGCCTGTTGATCTATTCTAGTATCGGACACAATACTTATTCCCGTTGCTCTGAACCCCTTTCGCACTCTGCTTCAGGCAATGAACATTTTCCTATCCACTTGAAACTTCTTATTGCACCGTCTTACTTTGCTCTCGATATTTTCTAAGGGTTCAATTCGAGAGTTACTTTTCGCCACCTTCCCCGATGTTATCTACTAGATAGTCAACCTTGCAAGGGTCTGTTCTCCCGGAGTTCCCTTCTTATCCTTTCGTAAGTACGGTGAAGATCCTGAAGGAAGGACGACAACTTCATCATGATGCATTGATGCATAGGAATGGAAACATCAACGGTATGGATCGACCTCTTCGAGAAGAGCAACCAAGACTGAGAAGATTCGTTAGAATTTCGTAATCATAACTTTCCCCTTACTCCCCTCTTAAATCTCGGGACGAGATTTCTTGTAGTGGAGGAGAATTGTGACGCCCGGATAATCAGACTATAGTATTTTCCTATTAATGATGCCATGGCACCTCAAATTACTGTTGCTAATCTTGCGTTAGTTCGAAAACGATTCAAATTCAAATTCAAAATCAAGCAAACAACAAAAGTTTTGAAACGCTAAAACAAAAATGTCCTAAATGTGTCGGATAAATCATAGGTAATTGTTGTGGCGAAACCAAACTATGAAGAAATGTTTAAAGGCTCTAAAATAATTATGACAGTAGCAAAAACAATTAATTACATGCCTTTTTCAATTAATAAAATACTAAGCAGTTTTAGATTGTCACCAAACTTTTTGTGGCATCGGGGTATTCTGAAACACTATTTTGGGTACTACTTAGATGTTCTATAAAACAAATATAAATAGAAAATAAAATAGAAAACTAATAAACAGAAAATAAATAAAAACAAAAACTTAAACAAAAGAGAAAAGGGAAGAAATCCCCCTCCCCCTGGGCCGAATGGCCCAGCTCGCCACCAGGCCAACAACCGGCCAGCCCAGCCACCCCCGCTCTAACCCTAGCCCTCACCTCTCGCTCCCTTCATTCCCTCCCGTGCGCCGCCACACACACGCGCGCGCGACGCACAAAACACCTTTGCCCGATCCCCACTTCCTCCTCGCTCCTCTCACCTCCCTCGACTGGGTCGGGGCTGTGCCCCGCTGCCCTCCTCGTCAGAAGCCTCCCTATCCCCGCCACCACGCTGGCACCCCTCGCCGAGGCCACCTCGTCGCCGGTCCTTGCCGGCAGGGTCCCGCCGGCGCCCCATCGAACCCGGCCGCGGCCGCTCCCGGCAAGCCGCCCTGCTCCACCGCTGCCAATGCCCCCTGGTTGGCCTGCGACTTCGCCATCGGCCACTGTCTTCCTCACGCCGTACCCCTACCTCGACTTGGACGACCTCGACCCCCGCCGCCCGAAGCGACCGCGCTCGCCGCCACCCAAGGACCTCGTCGGACTTCCCCGCCGGACTGCCTCATCCTCCCCGCCGGACTGCTTCCCCTCCGTCGCGACGTCCTCGACCTCCTCCCCAAGCCCCGCTGCCTATTCCCTACAAATCGTGGTGAGGCCCCGGCCTCTCTTTCTCTTCCCCTGTCCCCGTGCACGCCGACCACGCTCACCACGACCTCGCCGCACCCACGGCCGCGCCTTCGCGCGCGCGCCCGCGCGCCGGGGCTCGCGCTCTAGGCAGCACGTGCTTCCCCCATGCCCGGTCCCGCTCCCGTGAGCCCACAGCCGCGACCGCGTTGCCCGCTCCGGCCTACCGCCCCCGCGCCTTACCGGCTGGCCGCGCCCGTGGCCAGCGCTCGACACCCGTAATCGCTAGCGCCAGCACCCGCTAAGACCCCACCCTGACAATGACAGATGGGGCCCACGCCCTTAGAACGTTTAAAAAAAAGAAAAAATAATAATTAATTAATTGCTTAATTAATTAACCTAATTAATCCTGATTAGATTAACCTAATCACTTAGGTTAGTTAATTAATCTGTTAGGTTAATTAACAGTCGATGACAACTGGGACCCACACGTCAGTTTGACCAGTCAACACCTTTGTTGACTGCTGATGTCATGATGACATCAGCAAACACTATTCTGGATAATGTTGGATTAAATTAATTAGATAAATTCTAACAATGATTTTAAAACTTTGGAAAATCATATAAAATAAACTGTAGCTCGGATCAAAAAACTTTGTACATGAAAGTTGCTCAGAACGAGAGACGAATCTGGATACATAGCCCGTTCATCCGCCACACATCCCTAGCATAGCAAACACGTAACTTTTCCCCTC
>NW_021284157.1:0-1950 GCF_002162155.2 Triticum dicoccoides
CCCATTGCACACCTGCACGTTGCGTACGCGACCGGTGAGCAGACCGAGCAACCTCCATTACAAAGGAAGTTGCGTTAACGCAGTCCAACCCGGTGCGCGCCGCTCAGTCGCTGACGTCATGAAGGCTTCAGCTGATACCACGACGCTGAGTGCCCATAACTGTTCCCGCGTAGTTGGTTAGTGCATATAGGCCAGTAGCCAGACTCAGATCAAATACCAAGATCTCGTTAAGCGTGTTAAGTATTCGCGAACGCCGAACAGGGCCAGGCCCACCTGTCTCCTAGGTGGTCTCAACCTGCCCTGTCGCTCTGCCACAAAGTAACAGTTGGGGGCCGTCGGGAACCCAGGCTCACCTCTACCGGGATGGAGCCACCTGTCCTTTCAGCCCCCTCATCAGAATCACTTGCGGGTACTCATCGAGCTAACCCGACTTTAGTCACCATCTGTATAGTATGTATGTATATATAGTATATACCCGTGATCACCTCCCGAGTGATCACGACCCAATAGTATAGCAAGGCAGACTGACAAGAAGGTAGGGCCAATGATGATAAACTAGCATCCTATACTAAGCATTTAGGATTGCGGGTAAGGTATCAATGACTGTAGCAACAATGACCGGCTATGCATTAGTATAGGATTAACGGAAAGCAGTAACATGCTACACTACTCTAATGGAAGCAATATAGAGAAGAATAGGCGATATCTGGTGATCAAGGGGGGGGGCTTGCCTGGTTGCTCTGGCAAGAAGGACGAGTCGCCAACACCGTAGTCGAACTGGGGGTCGCCGGCAGTCTCGGGGTCTATCGGAAAGAAGTAACGGAGAGGGAACACAATAAATAATAGAGCAATCAAAGCATCACAAAGCGTAACAAGACAATACACGGTGTTCGGTGTGCCCTAACGCGGTAGTAGGAGATACCGGTGAAGGGGGAAAACATCCGGGAAAGTATCCCCGGTGTTTCGCGTTTTTGGGCAGATGAATCGGAGGGGAAAAGTTACGTGTTTGCTATGCTAGGGATGTGTGGTGGATGAACAGGCTATGCATCCGGATTCGTCTCGTCGTTCTGAGCAACTTTCATGTACAAAGTTTTTTGATCCGAGCTACGGTTTATTTTATATGATTTTCCAAAGTTTTAAAATCATTGTTAGAATTTATCTAATTAATTTAATCCAACATTATCCAGAATAGTGTTTGCTGATGTCATCATGACTTCAACATGATGTCAGCAGTCAACAAAGGTCTTGACTGGTCAAACTGACGTGTGGGTCCCAGCTGTCATCGACTGTTAATTAACCTAACAGATTAATTAACTAACCTAAGTGATTAGGTTAATCTAATCAGGATTAATTAAGTTAATTAATTAAGTAATTAATTAATTATTATTTTTTCTTTTTTTTAAACGTTCTAAGGGCGTGGGCCCCATCTGTCATTGTCAGGGGGGTCTTAGCGGGTGCTGGCCCGTGGGGGCGCAGGCGGGTGGCTGACGAGGTGAGCCCAGCACTGGCCCCGGGCGCGGCCAGCCGGTAAGGCGCGGAGGCGGTAGGCCGGAGCGGGCGACGCGGTCGCGGCTATGGGCGCACGGGAGCGGGACCGGGCTTGGTGGAAGCGCGTGCTGCCTAGAGCGCGAGCTCCGGCGCGCGGGCGCGCGCGTGAAGGCGCGGACGTGGGTGCGGCGAGGTCGTGGTGAGCGTGGTCGGCGTGCACGGGGACAGGGGAAGAGAAAGAGAGGTTGGGGCCTCACCACACGATTGGTAGGGAATAGGCAGCGGGGCTTGGGGAGGAGGTCGAGGACGTCGCGGCGGAGGGGAAGCATGCCGGCGGGGAGGATGAGGCAGTCCGGCGGGGAAGTCCGATGAGGTCCTCGGGTGGCGGCGAGCGCAGTCGCTCCGGGCGGCGGGGGTCGAGGTCGTCCAAGGTGAGGTAGGGGTATGGCGTGAGGAAGACAG
>NW_021284158.1:0-3169 GCF_002162155.2 Triticum dicoccoides
TCATTACAGTACCTAAGTGGTGATTTATTTCTTATACTAACGGAGCTTACGAGTTTTGTGTTGAGTTTTGTGTCGTTGATGTTTTCATGTTTTGGGTAAAGATTCGATGGACTATGAAATAACGAGTGGCAAGAGCCAAAGCTTGGGGATGCCCAAGCCACCCCAAGGTAATATCCAAGAACAACCAAGATCCTAAGCTTGGGGATGCCCCGGAAGGCATCCCCTCTTTCGTCTTCGTAACTTTACTTGGAGCTATATTTTTATTCGCCACATGATATGTGTGTTGCTTGGAGCGTCATTTTATTTTGTTAGTGTTTGCTTTCTGTTGTTTAGATTAATGTTTTGCATCTTTATTTTCAATAAAAATATCAAGGATAGCCTTTACCATGCTTATTTAGCTAGTATAAATGTTGATGTTTGAAAACAGAAAGTTTACCGCTGTTGAAAAAATTCCCTAGAAAATTCACAAAATGGTATAATGTTGAATCTTTTTAAATATTAAGATATGATAAATTTATTACAGTGGGAAATTTCTCTCATAATTTTTGGAGTTAGGGAAGTGTTTATACTCTCGCATTCTTTACAGACTATACTATTTTGGCAGATTGCTGTTCTGTTTGCATTGTTTGCATATGTTTGCTTGCTTAATGATTCTATTTGAGGATAGGAGTATTAAATATGCAGAGGCATTTAGTATGCAATATTAAATAATAATTTTAGTGATTTGTTACAGTAGAAAATGATAAGGTTTTGCATTGGTTTATACTAACCTATCTCACGAGTTCTTGTTGAGTTTGGTGTGAATGAAGCTTTTGATAAAAAGAGAAACCATGATATGAGAGGAATTAAGGAGATACAAAAGTTCAAGTTTGGGGATGCCCAAGGCACCCCAAGATAATATTTCAAGAAGTCTCAAGCATCTAAGCTTGGGGACGCCCTGGTAGCCATCCCACCTTTCTTCTTCAACAACTAACGGTTAGTATCGGTTGAGCCTAAGTTTTTGCTTCTTCACATGAGTTGTGCTATCCTTGCAATGTCATTTTATTTTGTTTTGTTTGCTGTTTGAATACAATACCAAGATCTTAAATCCTTAAATGAGAGAGAGTCTTCACATAGTTGCATAATTATTTAGCTACTCATTGATCTTCACTTATATCTTGTTGGAGTAGTTTGTCATTTACTCGTGTGCTTCACTTATATCCTATGAGTAAATGGTTGAATGAGTTGAATGTCATAAATCTGAAATTATATATGTTTCATTTGATTACTCCATGGGGAGTAATGACTTCACATCTAAGAAGTAGAGGTTGTAAATTTATTTATGGTTAGCAAGCATTGTATTAGTCATTTGAACAATTCACGAAAGAATATTGTAGGAAGAGAGATTTCACATATAAATATATTATCATAGACATCTTTTATAATTGTGATAACTCATTAAGTATGACATGCTAAAGAGTTGATGTTGGACAAGGAAGACAATGCAATGGGTTATGTTTTCGCACATCTCAGTTAAAGTATATTGTCATGGATCATTTAAACATGTTGAGCCTGCCTTTCCCCCTCATGCTAGCCAAAAATTCCTAGCACCAAGTAGAGATACTACTTGTGCTTCCAAATATCCTTAAACCCGGTTTTGCCATGAGAGTCCACCATACCTACCTGTGGATTGAGTAAGATCCTTCAAGTAAGTTGTCATCGGTGCAAGCAATAAAAATTGCTCTCTAAATATGCATGACTTATTAGTGACGAGAAAATAAGTTTGGATATAATTAGTGCTTAATCAGTTAGAAATTAGTGTTATATAGAAATGTTAGAAATTAGTGTTATATAGAAATGTTAGAAATGTTAGAAATTTTAGTGTTATTTAGATTATTTAGATTAGCATAATTAGTGTTATATAGAAATGTTAGAAATTTTAGTTATCAAAATCCAATCATTAAAAAAATGTTAATTTTTGCGGGCATATAGCTAGTATTTGTTCTCGACGATGCCCGGCCTGCATCCTCGCCGTCGACCCGTCCGCGACGACGTCCAGCCGACCCATGTCCGGGACTGGGCTCCGCCGGGCTGGCACTGGGAGGTGCTGCTTGGAGGGGCGCGTCGCTTGATGAGGAACCCGGCCACGGGTCCCATCGTCGACCCTGCTCTCGTTTGGTGGCGTTCGCGTGGGCCAGTTTCGGTGCGGAGGGACCCGACCCCGCCGGAGGTGGTACGTCGCCGTGTCAGGGAGGAGGACGAGCACGTCCATCGCTACATGGTTGCGTTAGAGGGCGGCAGGTTCTCCAATACGTGGCAGTATCTTCGGGGATCTCACTTCAGCTATGATCCTGTGAGGGTTCCTTCTCTTTGGGTGTCCACCGCCGGTGCCGGAGGAACCGCGAGTGTCCTAGATTCTCTTGTAGTATTCGATCTTTATTAGCTAATAGCGAGTGATGTACTATTCAATATTATATATTATTCGAGACGATGTATTCGAGATTATATCTATTATTCTAGACGATGTATTCGAGATTATATCTATTATTCGAGACGATGTAATTTGAATACTAAATTGTTTATTTCTTTTGGATTAGTTAAACAAAAGCTATGGCAGACAATACCGACAGAGAGGGAGAACAGACCATGTTCGATATGATACGCGGGCCAGATGATAATCAGAATGAAGAAGATTATGACGGCTCCGAATTTCTAAACAACACCGGAGAGGGTGATATGATATTCGATCGCGACGACGAAATTGATGAAGTCATGAACTACGATTATGACGATGACGAAGAACATGTTGATCCTGAAACAACAAAGACCGGCGAGGTATATATATTTATATAAGCAGGCATCTGGTGATCATCCCATGTTTTAAATGACTTGAAGATATATTAACAAATCGATCTTTGTTCTTTCAGCCATCCGGATCGAGCAAATCTTCAGGCAAAATGACGAAACGAGGCCCGAACAGAAAGTTGAAGCCGGGCGTAAAGTACAATATCGAGGCATGCAGCCCTACTGGCAAACCATTAGCGCCTAAGAAGATTGCGGACAAGTTCGTTCGTCAGTGCGGAGTTCTTGTGAAGGACCAACTCCCAATCAAACTTCAAGAATGGAGAGAGCCAGCAAAGCCACGTCCAGATGTTACTTTTGTCGACAAGAATCAAAAAGATCTGCTTTG
>NW_021284159.1:0-1361 GCF_002162155.2 Triticum dicoccoides
AAGACGAACGGAGCTAGCTGGAATGCATAGCTTGTTAGCACGAAACACAAATCCATCGTTAACAACAAACTTGTTCCACATTCTTCCTTCTTTACAATTCTGCATTACATCTTTAAAATCAGCATCATGCACATATTGATCTTTGATGGTCTCCAAACCCAATATTTTGAAGTCAAGTTGTGAAAGCATAGTATAGCGACGAGACAATGCATCAGCAATAACATTTTCTTTTCCCTTCTTGTGTTTAATGACATAAGGGAAAGTCTCAATGAATTCAACCCATTTAGCATGTCTACGATTCAGTTTAGCTTGACTTTTAATATGTTTCAAAGATTCATGATCAGAATGTATAACAAATTCTTTGGGCCATAAATAATGTTGCCATGTTTCTAAAGTCCGAACAAGAGCATATAATTCTTTATCATAAGTAGAATAATTCAGACTAGGCCCACTCAATTTTTCAGAAAAGTATGCAACAAGTTTGCCATCTTGTAATAACACACCTCCTAATCCAATTCCACTAGCATCACATTCAAGCTCAAAAGTCTTACTAAAATCAGGAAGTTGGAGTAAAGGAGCATGTGTCAACTTATCTTTCAATACCGTGAAGGCTTCTTCCTGTGCGGTACCCCAAAGAAAAGGCACATATTTCTTTGTAAGCTCATTGAGAGGTGCAGCAATGGTGCTGAAATCTCTCACAAAACGCCTATAGAATCCAGCGAGGCCAAGAAAACTCCTCACTTGTGTGACCATTTTGGGCTGCGGCCAACTCTCAATAGCTTCAATCTTGGCTTTATCAACTTCAATTCCCTGTGGAGTAACAACATAGCCAAGAAAAGATACTCGGTCGGTGCAAAAGGTGCACTTCCCAAGGTTACCAAACAAACGTGCATCACGTAGAGCAATAAAAACAGCACGTAAATGTTCCAAATGTTCCTCCAAAGAAGTGCTATAAATCAATATGTCATCAAAGTAAACTACCACAAATCGTCCAATGAAAGCACGTAAAACTTCGTTCATTAATCTCATGAAAGTACTAGGTGCATTAGTTAACCCAAAAGGCATGACTAACCACTCATATAATCCAAACTTAGTTTTAAATGATGTTTTCCATTCATCTCCCAATTTCATACGAATTTGATGGTAGCCACTACGCAAATCAACTTTGGAGAATATTGTAGAGCCACTCAATTCATCAAGCATATCATCTAGCCTAGGAATAGGATGACGATAACGAATAGTAATATTATTAATGCCTCTACAATCAACACACATACGTGATGTACCATCCTTTTTCGGCACTAGAATAATAGGAACAACACAAGGACTAAGGGATTCGCGTATATAACCTTTGTCGAGAA
>NW_021284160.1:0-1100 GCF_002162155.2 Triticum dicoccoides
ATGCTAGCCAAATTCTTTGCACCAAGTAGAAATACTACTTGTGCCTCCAAACATCCCTCAAACCAGTATTGCCATGAGAGTCCACCATACCTACCTATGGATTGAGTAAGATCCTTCAAGTAAGTTGTCATCGGTGCATGCAATAAAAATTGCTCACTAAATATGTATGATCTTTTAGTATGGAGAAAATAAGCTTTATACGATCTTGTGATATGGAAGCAATAAAAGCGACGGACTGCATAATAAAGGTCCCTATCACAAGTGGCAATATAAAGTGACGTTCCCTCGCATTAAGATTTTGTGCATCCAACTATAAAAGCGCATGGCAACCTCTGCTTCCCTCTGCGAAGGGCCTATCTTTTATTATTGTCTTTTACCTTATGCAAGAGTCATGGTGATCTTCACCTTTCCTTTTTCATTTTATCCTTTGGCAAGCACGTCGTGTTGGAAAGATTCTGATATATATATATATATATATATATATATATATATATATATATATATATATATATATATATATATATATATATATATATCCAATTGGATGTAAGGCATCATGAACTATTATTGTTGACATTACCCTTGAGGTAAAAGGTTGGGAGGCAAATCTATAAGCCCCTATCTTTCTCTGTGTCTGATTAAAACTTTGAACCCATAAATATCGCGTGAGTGTTAGCAATTGTGAAAGACTAAATGATAGTTGAGTATGTGGAGTTTGCTAAATCAAAGCTCTGACATGGACTCTTCCTGAAAATAAGATGAATTGTAATTGTTTGATGACTAATAACACGGTTTGTTAGTTTTCAAGAAAGTTTATGATCTATACTTCAACGTGTGAATAGCTTGTTACTTGATCATGAGAAGCTTTATCAAATGAGCTATTGTTATGATATATAATGATGCTAGAAAAGGTGATTGACATTATCATTGATCAAACTTGTGCACCTACTAGCATTCACACTTCATAAATTATTTCTTTTATCATTTACCTACTCGAGGACGAGCAGGAATTAAGCATGGGGATGTTGATACGTCTCCAACGTATCTATAATTTATGAAGTATTCATGCTATTATATTATCTGTTTTGGATGTTTATGGG
>NW_021284161.1:0-4016 GCF_002162155.2 Triticum dicoccoides
TGTCGTTACCGGTGTAGGATTCCATCGTTACCCCGGAGTTCTGATAACCATCGCTCTTCATGTCCTTGGCCTCGGTGTAGAATGTGTAGCCGTTGATATCGTACGCCTCATAGGTCATCAGGTTGTGCTCGGCGCCCTGTGACAAGGCGAATATGAGTTGTTCTTCCGCGGAAGAATCCTCATGTAAAGGGTACGACAGAAGCTTATGCTTGAACCAACGCGTGAAACATGAGTTGTGCTCTTTGAGTATATCTCCGTCCGTCCTCTGTTGGCCTCGGTCATTGTACGTCTTTTTAATAAAGGTTTTGTGCTCTACCAACCAAGGATCGACCACGTCTATGTGTTGTAGCGCGACTAGGTTTGCTCTTTCAAAGTCGGCGAGTCGACCCTCGAAGTCGACATGCATTTCGTGGCGACCCTCACGGTGACCCCATCCAGCGAGCCTGCCGAGGTGCCTGTTGACGGGCAGACCAACGGGGTTCTCGATGCCTAGATAATTCGTGCAGTAGGAGATGCACTCTTCGGTCAGAAAGCCCCTGGCTATGCTTCCTTCTGGACGTGACATGTTGCGAACGTATCCTTTGATGACACCATTCATCCTTTCAAACGACATCATGCTGTGCAGGAACGTCGGCCCGAGTTGGATGATATCCTCCACTATATGGACCAGCAGATGCACCATAACGTCGAAGAATGCGGGCGGGAAGTACATCTCAAGCTCGCATAGTATCACCACGATCTCTTCCTGTAGCCTTCTGAGTTGCCTCACGCCAATCGACTTCCGAGAGATGACGTCGAAGAAGTTGCATAGGCCAAATAGCGTTTCACGGACGTGCGCGTCCATGATCCCACGGATTGCAACTGGAAGTATCTGCGTCATCAGCACGTGACAGTCGTGAGACTTCATCCCACTGGACTTCTGCTTCGCTGGGTCTAGGTATCTTCTTATCTTCCCCGCGTAACCGTAAGGAAGTTTTACTCCTAGGAGGCAGGTGAAAAACTGCTCGATCTCCTCCTGACTTAGAGTGAAGCACGCGGGAGGGTAGTCATTTCCGGTCTTCTTGGCCTTTTTGCCTTTGCGACGACTTTCTGTGTCCTGCTTCGCCTCATCATCATCATCATCATCATCATCATCATCATCATCATCATTGTGACGCCCCCGATTCAATCGTACACTAATCATGCACGCAAATGTGTACGATCAAGATCAGGGACTCACGGGAAGATATCACAACACAACTCTAAAAAATAAATAAGTCATACCAGCATCATAATACAAGCCAGGGGCCTCGAGGGCTCAAATACAAGTGCTCGATCATAGACGAGTCAGCGGAAGCAACAATATCTGAGTACAGACATAAGTTAAACAAGTTTGCCTTAAGAAGGCTAGCACAAACTGGGATACAGATCGAAAGAGGCGCAGGCCTCCTGCCTGGGATCCTCCTAACTACTCCTGGTCGTCGTCAGCGGGCTGCACGTAGTAGGGGCACCTCCGGTGTAGTAGGGGTCGTCGTCGACGGTGGCGTCTGGCTCCAGGGCTCCAGCATCTGGTTGCGACAACCAGAAAGAAAGGAAAAGGGGAAAAAGGGGGGAGAAAGCAACCGTGAGTACTCATCCAAAGTACTCGCAAGCAAGGAACTACACTACATATGCATGGGTATATGTGTAAGGAGGCCATATCAGTCGACTGAACTGCAGAATGCCAGAATAAGAGGGGGATAGCTAATCCTGTCGAAGACTACGCTTCTGGCAGCCTCCGTCTTGCATCAAGTAAAAGAGTGTAGATTGAAGTCCTCCAAGTAGCATCTCCAAGTAGCATCTCCAAGTAACATCTCCAAGTAACATCTCCAGTAGCATAATCCTACCCGGCGATCCCCTCCTCATATCCCTGAGAGAGAGCGACCACCGGTTGTATCTGGCACTTGGAAGGGTGTGTTTTATTAAGTATCCGGTTCTAGTTGTCATAAGGTCAAGGTACAACTCCAAGTCGTCCTGTTACCGAAGATCACGGCTATTCGAATAGATTAACTTCCCTGCAGGGGTGCACCACATAACCCAACACGCTTGATCCCATTTGGCCGGACACACTTTCCTGGGTCATGCCCGGCCGCGAAAGATCAACACGTCGCAGCCCCACCTAGGCAAAACAGAGAGGCCAGCACGCCGGTCTAAACCTAAGCGCACAGGGGTCTGGGCCCATCGCCCATAGCACACCTGCACGTTGCGTACGCGGCCGAAAGCAGACCTAGCCTAGTGGCATTCCAGTCCAATTCGGCGCGCGCCGCTCCGTCGCTGACGTCTGAAGTGCTTCGGCAGATACCACGACGTCGGGATACCCATAACTACTCCCACGTAGATGGTTAGTGCGTATAGGCTCGTAGCCAGACTCAGATCAAATACCAAGATCTCGTTAAGCGTGTTAAGTATCCGCGAATGCCGAACAAGGCCAGGCCCACCTGTCTCCTAGGTGGTCTCAACCTGCCCTGTCGCTCCGCCACAAAGTAACAGTCGAGGGCCGTCGGGAACCCAGGCCCACCTCTACCGGGATGGAGCCACCTGCCCCCTTCAGCCCCCAACTCCGAACAGTATCACAGGTAATGTAACAGTGTAAAGTATATAGTATATGCCCGTGATCACCTCCCGAGTGATCACGGCCCAATAGTATAGCAAGGCAGACTGACAAGAATGTAGGGCCAATAATGATAAACTAGCATACTATACTAAGCATTTAGGATTGCGGGTAAGGTATCAATGACTGTAGCAGCAATGTCAGGCTATGCATCAGAATAGGATTAACGGAAAGCAGTAACATGCTACACTACTCTAATGCAAGCAGTATAGAGGAGAATAGGCGATATCTGGTGATCAAGGGGGGGGGCTTGCCTGGTTGCTCTGGCAAGAGAGAGGGGTCGTCAACTCCGTAGTCGAACTGGTCAGCAGCAGCGTCGGTCTCGTAGTCTACCGGAGAGAAGAGGGGGAAGAAATAATGAATACAGAGCAAACAAAGCATCACAAAATATAACAAGGAAATACGCGGTGTTCGGTGTGCCCTAACGCGGTAGTAGGTGATACCGGTGAAGGGGGGAAAACATCCGGGAAAGTATTCCCGGTGTTTCGTGTTTTCGGGCAGAGGAGCCGGAGGGGGAAAGTTGCGAGTTCGATAGGTTAGGGGTGTGTGGCGGACGAACGGGTTGCGTATTCGGATTCGTCTCGTCGTTCTGAGCAACTTTCATGTACAAAGTTTTTCCATACGAGCTACGATTTATTTTATATTAATTTTTAAAGTTTTTTTTTTAAAAAAAATTCTAATTTATTAATTATTAATCAAATTCGAAACTAGTATTATTGCATCAGCATGATGTCATCAAGACGTCAGCAGGGTCAGCAGTCAACTTTGACCGGGTTGACTGGTCAAAGGGGCGGTGGAGCCCAAGTGTCATTGTCTAGTTTAATTAAGCACGTATAATTAGACTAAATATGTTCATTAGGCTAATTAATCAAAGTTAATTAAGTTAATTAACTAATTATCTAATTAATTAATTAACAATTTTAATCATCCCTTTTTTTATATATTTTCATTTTCATTTTAACAGGGGCGGGCCCCATGTGTCATTGGCACACAGGGCGGGGCCCAACCACCAGTGGCTCCAGGGGCCTAATGGGGCGGGTCGGGCACTGGCGCCCGACAGGGCGCCCGGGGGCGCTGGCGAGGCGTGAAGCGGGGCGAGGCCGCGGTGGTGCACGGGCGGCCGTGGCCGTGGCCAAAACGGCAGCGCGACGGGGCTAGACGGGCAGCATGGTGGCGCACGCGCGCGGGACGAGTTCCGGCGCCCAGAGGCGTTGCGCGCGAGCATCGCCGGGCCGTGCGGGGAGGATGCCAGGGTGTGCGGGGCACGAACGGGGCGCGGACGTGGACGCGGTGATCGCGGCCGCGAGTGGGGCATGTGCGCCCTGAGCGGGGGCTCAACAACGGGAGAGAGGGAGTGAGGAGGGGAGGCGACGGCTCACAGGGGTGC
>NW_021284162.1:0-929 GCF_002162155.2 Triticum dicoccoides
CACTAGAGTCAATAATCTAGTTACATTGTGATGAATCGAACACCCATGGAATTCTGGTGTTGATCATGTTTTGCTCTAGGGAGAGGTTTAGTCAACGGATCTGCTACATTCAGGTCCGTATGTACTTTACAAATCTCTATGTCTCCATCTTGAACATTTTCACGAATGGAGTTGAAGCGACGCTTGATGTGCCTTGTCTTCTTGTGAAACCTGGGCTCCTTGGCAAGTGCAATAGCTCCAGTGTTGTCACAGAAGAGCTTGATCGGCCCCGACGCATTGGGTATGACTCCTAGGTCGGTGATGAACTCCTTCACCCATATTGCTTCATGCGCTGCCTCCGAGGCTGCCATGTACTCCGCTTCACATGTAGATCCCGCCACGACGCTTTGCTTGCAACTGCACCAGCTTACTGCCCCACCATTCAAAATATACACGTATCCGGTTTGTGACTTAGAGTCATCCAGATCTGTGTCAAAGCTAGCATCGACGTAACCCTTTACGACGAGCTCTTCGTCACCTCCATAAACGAGAAACATTTCCTTAGTCCTTTTCAGGTACTTCAGGATATTCTTGACCGCTGTCCAATGTTCCTTGCCGGGATTACTTTGGTACCTTCCTACCAAACTTACGGCAAGGTTTACATCAGGTCTGGTACACAGCATGGCATACATAATAGAACCTATGGCTGAGGCATAGGGGATGACGCTCATCTCTTCTATATCTTCTGCCATGGTCGGACATTGAGCTGAGCTCAATTTCATACCTTGCAACACAGGCAAGAACCCCTTCTTGGATTGATCCATATTGAACTTCTTCAATATCTTATCAAGGTATGTGCTTTGTGAAAGACCTATGAGGCGTCTCGATCTATCTCTATAGATTTTGATGCCTAATATATAAGCAGCTTCTCCAAGGTCCTTCATTGAAAA
>NW_021284163.1:0-9323 GCF_002162155.2 Triticum dicoccoides
AACACATGTCTATGGTTAGGAAACATAACCATCTTTGATTAATGAGCTAGTCAAGTAGAGGCATACTAGTGACATTAAGTTTGTCTATGTATTCACACATGTATCATGTTTCCGGTTAATACAATTCTAGCATGAATAATAAACATTTATCATGAAATAAGGAAATAAATAATAACTTTATTATTGTCTCTAGGGCATATTTCCTTCAGTCTCCCACTTGCACTAGAGTCAATAATCTAGTTCACATCACCATGTGATTTAACACCAATATTCATATCTGTATATGATTAACACCCATAGTTCACATCGTCATGTGACCAACACCCAAAGGGTTTACTAGAGTCAATAATCTAGTTCACATCGCTTATGTGATTAACACCCAAAGAGTACTAAGGTATGATCATCTTTTGCTTGTGAGAGAAGTTTAGTCAACGGGTCTGTCACATTCAGAGCCGTATGTATTTTGCAAATATTCTATGTCTACAATGCTCTGCACGGAGCTACTCTAGCTAATTGCTCCCACTTTCAATATGTATCCAGATTAAGACTTAGAGTCATCTGGATCAGTGCCAAAACTTGTATCAACGTAACCCTTTACGATGGACCTTTTGTCACCTCCATAATCGAGAAACATATCCTTATTCCACTAAGGGTAATTTTGACCAATGTCCAGTGATCTACTCCTAGATCACTATTGTACTCCCTTGCCAAACTAGGGCAGAGTATACAATAGGTCTGGTCCATAGCATGGCATACTTTTATAGAACCTATGACTGAAGCATAGGGAATGACTTTCATTCTCTTTCTATTTTCTGTTGTGGTCAGGATTTGAGTCTTACTCAATTTCACACCTTGTAACACAGGCAAGAAACTCTTTCTTTGACTGTTCCATTTTGAACTACTTCAAAATCTTGTCAAGGTATGTACTCATTAAAAAAAACTTTTCAAGCATCTTGATCTATCTCTATAGATCTTGATGCTCAATATGTAAGCAGCTTCACCGAGGTCTTTCTTTGAAAAAACTCCTTTCAAATTCTCCCTTATGCTTTGCAGAATAATTCTACATTATTTCCGATCAACAATATGTCATCCACATATACTTATCAGAAATGCTGTAGTGCTCCCACTCACTTTGTTGTAAATACAGGCTTCACCGCAAGTCTATATAAAACTATATGCTTTGATCAACTCATCAAAGCGTATATTCCAACTCCGAGATGCTTGCACCAGTCCATAGATGGATCGCTGGAGCTTGCACATTTTGTTAACACCTTTAGGATTGACAAAACCTTCTGGTTGCATCATATACAACTCTTCTTAAATAAATCTATTAAGGAATGCAGTTTTGTCTATCCATTTGCCAGATTTCATAAAATGCGGCAATTTCTAACATGATTCAGACAGACTTAAGCATAGATACGAGTGAGAAACTCTCATCATAGTCAACACTTTGACCTTGTCAAAAACCTTTTGCGAAAATTCTAGCTTTGTAGATAGTGACACTACTATCAGCGTCTGTCTTCCTCTAGAAGACCCATTTATTCTTAATTACTCACCGATCATCGGGCAAGTAAATCAAAGTCTACACTTTGTTCTCATACATGGATCATATCTCAGATTTCATGGCCTCAAGCCATTTCGTGGAATCTGGGCTCATCATCGCTTCCTCATAGTTCATAGGTTCATCATGGTCTAGTAACATGACTTCCAGAATAGGATTACCGTACCACTCTGGTGCGAACTGTACTTTGGAAGACCTACGAGGTTTCTGTAGTAACTTGATCTGAAGTTTCATGATCATCATCATTAGCTTCCTCACTAATCGGTGTAGGAATCACTGGAATTGATTTCTGTGATGAACTACTTTCCAATTCGGGAGAAGGTATAGTTACCTTATCAAGTTCTACTTTCCTCCCACTCACTTCTTTCGAGAGAAACTCCTTCTCTAGAAAGGATCCATTTTTAGCAATGAATATCTTGCCTTCGGATCTGTGATAGAAGGTGTACCCAACAACTTCCTTTGGGTATTCTATGAAGACGCACTTCTCCGATTTGGGTTCGAGCTTATCAGGATGAAACTTTTTCACATGAGCATCACAGCCCCAAACTTTAAGAAATGACAACTTGGGTTTCTTGCTAAACCACAGTTCATATGGTGTCGTCTCAACGGATTTAGATGGTGCCCTTTTAACGTGAATGCAGCTGTCTCTAATGTATAACCCCAAAACAATAGTGGTAAATCAGTAAGATACATCATAGATCGCACCATATCTAATAAAGTGCGGTTACGCCGTTCGGACACACCATAACGTTGTGGTGTTCCAGGTGGCATGAGCTATGAAACTATTCCACATAGTTTTAATTGAAGACCAAACTCGTAACTCAAATATTCGTTTCTGCGATCAGATCGCAGAAATATTATTTTCTTGTTACGATGATTTTTCTACTTCACTCTGAAATTCTTTGAACCTTTCAACTATTTCAGACTTATGTTTCATCAAGTAGATATACCCATATCTGCTCAAATCATCTTGTGAAGGTCAGAAAATAACGATACTTGCCACGAGCATCAACACTCATTGGATCGCATACATCGGTATGTATTATTTCCAATAAGTCAGTAGCTTGTTCCATTGTCCCGGAGAACGGAATTTTAGTCATCTTTCCCAAAAGGCACGGTTCGCAAGCATCAAATGATTCATAACCAAGTGATTCCGAAAATCCATCTTTATGGAGTTTCTTCATGCGCTTTACACCGATATGACCCAAACGGCAGTGCCACAAATAAGTTGCACTATCATTATTAACTTTGCATCTTTTGACATCAATATTATGAATATGTGTATCACTACGATCGAGATCCAATAAACTATTTTCATTGGCTGTTTGACCATCGAAGGTTTTATTCATGTAAACGGACCAACAATTATTCTCTGACTTTAAATGAATAACTGTATTGCAATAAACATGATCAAATCATATTCATGCTCAACGCAAACGCCAAATAACATTTATTTAGGTTTAACACTAATCCCGAAAGTATAGGGAGTGTGCGATGATGATCATATCAATCTTGGAACTACTTCCAACACTCATCGTCACTGCCCCTTCAACTAGTCTTTGTTTATTCTGTAACTCCTGTTTCGAGTTACTAATCTTAGCAACCGAACAAGTATCAAATACTCAGGGGCTACTATAAACACTAGTAAAGCACACATCAATAACATGTATATCAAATATACCCTTGTTCACTTTGCCATCCTTCTTATCTACCAAATATTCAGGGCATTTCCGCTTCCAGTGACCATTTCCTTTGCAGTGTAAGCACTCAGTTTCAGGCTTTGGTCCAGCTTTGGTCTTCTTCACGGGAGTGACAACTTGTTTGCCATTCTACTTGAAGTTTCCCTTTCTTTCCCTTTGCCCTTTTCTTGAAACTAGTGGTCTTATCAATCATCAACACTTGATGCTCTTTCTTGATTTCTACCTTCGTCGATTTCAACATCACGAAGAGCTCGGGAATCGTTTTCGTCATCCCTTGCATAAAATAGTTCATCACGAAGTTCTAGTAACTTAGTGATGGTGACTAGAGAATTCTGTCAATCACTATCTTATCTGGAAGATTAACTCCCACTTGATTCAAGCGATTGAAGTACCCAGACAATCTGAGCACATGCTCACTAGTTGAGCGATTCTCCTCCATCTTTTAGCTATAGAACTTGTTGGAGACTCATATCTCTCAACTCGGGTATTTGCTGGAAATATTAACTTCAACTCCTGGAACATCTCATATGGTCCATGACGTTCAAAACGTCTTTGAAGTCCCGATTCTAAGCCGTTTAAGCATGGTGCACTAAACTATCAAGTAGTCATCATTTTGAGCTAGCCAAACGTTCATAACGTTTGCATCTGCTCCTGCAATAGGTTTGTCACCTAGCGGTGCATCAAGGACATAATTCTTCTGTGTAGCAATGAGGATAAACCTCAGATCACGGATCCAATCCGCATCATTGCTACTAACATCTTTCAACACAATTTTCTCTAGGAACATATCAAAATAAACATATGAAAGCAACAATGCAAGCTATTGATCTACAACATAATTTGCAAAATACTACCAGGACTAAGTTCATGATAAATTTAAGTTCAATTAATCATATTACTTAAGAACTCCCACTTAGACAGACATCTCTCTAGTCATCTAAGTGATCACGTGATCCAAATCAACTAAACCATAACCGATCATCACGTGAGATGGAGTAGTTTTCAATGGTGAACATCACTATGTTGATCATATCTACTATATTTTTCACGCTCGACCTTTCGGTCTCCGTGCTCCGAGGCCATATCTGAATATGCTAGGCTCGTCAAGTTTAACCTGAGTATTCTGCGTGTGCAAAACTGGCTTGCACCCGTTGTAGATGGACGTAGAGCTTATCACACCCGATCATCACGTGGTGTCTGGGCTCGACGAACTTTGGCAACGGTGCATACTCAGGGAGAACACTTCTTGATAATTTTTTAGTGAGAGATCATCTTAAAATGCTACCGTCAATCAAAGCAAGATAAGATGCATAAAGGATAAACATCACATGCAATCAATATAAGTGATATGATATGGCCATCATCATCTTGTGCTTGTGATCTCCATCTCCGAAGCACCATCATGATCACTGTCGTCACCGGCGCGACACCTTGATCTCCATCGTAGCAACGTTCTCGTTTACGCCATCTATTGCTTCTACGACTATCGCTACCACTTAGTGATAAAGTAAAGCAATTACAGGGCGTTTGCATTTCATACAATAAAGCGACAACCATATGGCTCCTGCTAGTTGCCGATAACTTCGGTTACAAAACATGATCATCTCATACAATAAAATATAGCATCACTTCTTGGCCATATCACATCACAACATGCCCTGCAAAAACAATTTAGACGTCCTCTACTTTGTTGTTGCAAGTTTTACGTGGCTGCTACGGGCTGAGCAAGAACCGTTCTTACCTACGCATCAAAACCACAACGATAGTTTGTCAAGTTGGTGCTGTTTTAACCTTCGCAAGGACCGGGCGTAGCCACACTCGATTCAACTAAAGTTCGAGAAACTGACACTCGCTAGTCACCTGTGTGCAAAGCATGGCGGTAAAACCAGTCTCGCGTAAGCGTACGCGTAATGTCGGTCCGGGCCGCTTCATCCAACAATACCGCCGAACCAAAGTATGACATGCTGGTAAGCAGTATGACTTGTATCGCCCACAACTCACTTGTGTTCTACTCGTGCATATAACATCAACGCATAAAACGTAGGCTCTGATACCACTGTTGGGGAACGTAGTAATTTCAAAAAAATTCCTACGCACACGCAAGATCATGGTGATGGCATAGCAACGAGAGGGGAGAGTGTTCGTCTATGTACCCTCGTAGACCGTAAGCGGAAGCGTTAACACAACGCAGTTGATGTAGTCGTACGTCTTCACGATCCGACCGGTCCAAGCACCGAACATACGGGGCCTCCGAGTTCAGCACACGTTCAGCTCGATGATGATCTCCGGCCTCCGATCCAGCGAAGCTCCGGAGATGAGTTCCGTCAGCACGACGGCGTGGTGACGATGATGATTTTCTACCGGCGCAGGGCTTCGCCTAAACTCTTCGACGATATGACTGAGGTGGAATATGGTGGAGGGGGGCACCACACACGGCTAAGGAACGATCCGTAGATCAACTTGTGTGTCTATGGGGTGCCCCCCCGCCCCCGTATATAAAGGAGCCAGGGGGGAGGAGGCGGCCGGCCAAGGAGGGCGCTCCAAGGGGGGAGTCCTACTCCCACCGGGAGTAGGACTCCCTTCTTTCCAAGTAGGAGTAGGAGAAGGGGGGAAAGAGGAGGAAGAGGGGAACGAAAGGGGGGGCGCCGCCCCCCTTCCCTTGTCCTATTCGGACTAGGAGGGGGAGGGGCGCGCGGCCCCCTCCTGGCTCCTTCCCTCTTCTCCCTCGTGGCCCATGTAGGCCCAATAACCCCCCGGGGGGTTCCGGTAACCTCCCGGTACTCCGGTAAAATGCCGATTTCACCCGGAACGATTTCGATGTCCAAATATAGGCTTCCAATATATCGATCTTTATGTCTCGACCATTTCGAGACTCCTCGTCATGTCCGTGATCACATCCGGGACTCCGAACAACCTTCGGTACATCAAAACTTATAAACTCATAATAAAACTGTCATCGTAACGTTAAGCGTGCGGACCCTACGGGTTCGAGAACTATGTAGACATGACCTAGAACTATTCTCGGTCAATAACCAATAGCGGGACCTGGATGCCCATATTGGTTCCTACATATTCTACAAAGATCTTTATCGGTCAAACCGCATAACAACATACGTTGTTCCCTTTGTCATCGGTATGTTACTTGCCCGAGATTTGATCGTCGGTATCCAATACCTAGTTCAATCTCGTTACCGGCAAGTCTCTTTACTCGTTCTGTAATACATCATCTTATAACTAACTCATTAGTTACAATGCTTGCAAGGCTTAGGAGATGAGTATTACCGAGAGGGCCCAGAGATACCTCTCCGACAATCGGAGTGACAAAACCTAATCTCGAATTATGCCAACCCAACATGTACCTTCGGAGACACCTGTAGAGCACCTTTATAATCACCCAGTTATGTTGTGACGTTTGGTAGCACACAAAGTGTTCCTCTGGTAAACGGGAGTTGCATAATCTCATAGTTGCAGGAACTTTGTATAAGTCATGAAGAAAGCAATAGCAACATACTAAACGATCAAGTGCTAGGCTAACGGAATGGGTCAAGTCAATCACATCATTCTTCTAATGATGTGATCCCGTTAATCAAATGACAACACATGTCTATGGTTAGGAAACATAACCATCTTTGATTAATGAGCTAGTCAAGTAGAGGCATACTAGTGACATTAAGTTTGTCTATGTACTCACACATGTATCATGTTTCCGGTTAATACAATTCTAGCATGAATAATAAACATTTATCATGAAATAAGGAAATAAATAATAACTTTATTATTGTCTCTAGGGCATATTTCCTTCAACAACTGCCTCCCTTACCGTCACCGGAGACACCCCTGCCTCCCTCGCCACCACTGCCTCCCTCGCCGTCACCGGAGACGCCCCTGCCTCCCTCGCCATCACCGGAGCCATCCTATGTAAGCCCCCGCCCCTCCTATCTCTCTCATGCATAAGTTAGCTAGTTTAATTAGGTTAATTATCTAGGTTAGGGAAAAAATTTAGTTAGGGCTTTGACAGAGAAGTAGTTAGGTTAACTAGCTAGTTTAATTAGGTTAATTATCTAGGTTAGTGCAAAAATTTAGTTAGGGCTTTGACAGAGAACTAGTCAGGTTAACTAGTTTAATTAGGTTAATTATCTAGGTTAATTATTGCAAAAATTTATTTAGGTCTTTGACAGAGAACTAGCTGTGTTAACTAGTTTAATTAGGGTTAATTAGCTAGGTAAACTAGATTAACTAACTAGGTTAAATAGGTAGGTTAATTAGGTTCGTTGGATTAACAAGCTAGGTTAAGTAGGTTGGCTAGGTTAGAGGAAAATTTTATTTTAGATCATTAGGTCAGAAGGGTTAGAGAAATGGAGTTCCTTTGCAATTTAATTGGGTTCTGTCCTAGGCAGAGAAGGGTTAGAGATAATAATGTGTGTTTGTGTGTGAGAGAGAGAGGAATAGCTAGATCAACATAATTTGGGTTCTGTCCTAGGCAGAGAAGTGTTTAGTGCAGTCATTTTGCAAAGGTTTTTGATTTTTGAAAAGAACACTATTTTTCAAGGAAAAGAATTTAGGCATATTTTATTTTAAAGATGATCCCTTCCTAGACTTTTATTGTTGATTATATCTTTTCATTGAAGTGGACATGCTATATCTTTTCATTGAAGTTGTTCGATTGTGCCCAAGTGGCTTTGTTGTTTCCAGGGAATGATGCTGAGTGGCCTATGTTTTGCCGGAATGTTGATTCATTTCTGTTCCAGCAAATTTCAGGTTCTCGATTTGTCCACTTTTTAGCAAAGGTCATGCCGAAATTTTTCGTGAATTTCGGCATGACTTGTGCTACAAACTAGGACATATCGAGTGCCCAGGATTTGCCGCACCAGGAAGGAGTCAACATTCCTGCAAAACAATAGGCCTTTTTTATGTCATTATTCATTTTATTAGGTCTAGAATTAATTGACTAGATTTAATTATAGGAAACATGGCTAGCAACGATGAAGGACAGGGTTCTGGTGATTGCGACGGCGTCTACCGGGCGGCAGACGAATTTTTTAGCCTTACCGACGATCATCCGATGTTGTTGCTGGGCCTACCGGTGGCATTGGGGACTGAGACCGACACGCAGACCGGTGCTGAGACTGAGACCGGCGCTGAGAGTCAGGCCAGCATCCAGACCGGCGCTGAGACTGAGATCGGTGCTGCCTCGGGGAGTGAAGCCGGTGTAGAACCGAAAGCAAAGAGGCAACGGGTTCCTAACAAACTCAGGACTACTAGACTGGTGGTCACGGAGGTGGACGGCGGCAATTTTGAGCCAAAGGTGCCCGATGAAGCGCGCGCGTGCTACGGCAATCAAATAGGCTGCATCGTACGGACAGCCGCCACCATGCCAACTTTGTAACACACGAGTATGATACCATTGTCCGTTTTGTACATGCACATGCTATGTGGGTGAATTTATGATACCATGCGAACTTTCAACTTTTTCAGAGTTCATTTGAAATGCTTTAATGTCTTATGGTTCGGCCCTCGTAATAATTAAAAATAGCAACAATAAGTATTTTGTTGTAAGTAGAAACAAAATAAAATAAATAAAGCAAGAAAGAAAACAAAAAAACAAAAAAAGTGTTTTCAAATTTGAAAACTAATGGCACTAACAGAAAGTTTATAATTTTCCTAAAACTAAAAGCAAAAAGATTTAAAAATAAAGGCAAAAACAAAAGAAAATAAATAATGCAGAAAACAAAACAAAAAAACTGGAAATAAAAATAAAAATAGCAACAATAAGTAAAGAAAACAAAAAAACAAAAAAAATGCCTCCAACTGGGCCCCCACGGCCTGAATACGACTAGAAACCCTACCATGGGCCAAGATTCAGGCCAGCAGTAGGCCCAGAAGGCCCATCAGGCAAAGCAGTAGCAAGTAGGCCCGCAAGTCTGCGGTGGCGAGGAGCTCGAGAGGGGTGCGGCAGTGGGGCTTATAAACCACTGCGCGCCCCTCCCAACTAGCGAGGTGGGACTAAACTTTGGCCCCGACGCGGGCAGCACAGGGGCCTTTGGTCCCGGTTGGTGGCACCA
>NW_021284164.1:0-1652 GCF_002162155.2 Triticum dicoccoides
TATTATCCTTTAACTACCAAGCAACGAGGTTGCTGGGAGTATTGATTTCACACATCACAATTCATTTGTCGGTATTCCGGTTGCATCAACACGAGGGCCGAGGAATGACTAATGATGGTGAGAAGTATCACTGTACCAAGAGTTCATAGGATGGTGTGCAATTCCTATAACAATCTCGATATAGAATAAGGTAATACTCCAAGGTAGAACAGAACCAAAAGCTGGATTGGCATTTGATCTGCGGAATACAACTACTTTGACCCAATCCTAGATATGGATGAGGTACTGGAGTTTGTTTCTCCTAGTCATTCCGCGATAGAATGGCTTGACGGACCACAAAAGTAGTAGGCATCGATAAACGAACGCATGCATACTCTTGACTATCAATTGATAGACGAAGGTCAGTAGACAACTAAAGAGGGACAACTCAAAGGAACATATAACTTTCTGAGTTGTGGATGCATAAATTAGTATGTCGAACCAAGTTCAACATAATTCTTCCGGATAACCCATGCAGAAGGGTTGAGCTGGCAGAGTCACAATATAGCATGGAGAACTCATCGAGAGCACTCTTGTTGTCATCTTTTGGTTCAGAAGAACTCCGGCAAAGAATGGTTCATGGTAATTGGAAGAAGGATGTACCACGAACCTCGAGGACTATCGCAAAGGTTACTACTATCCTAAAGGGACTAGCAAACACTATCAACATGAAGTAAGTAGGGTGAATCTCGGGTTCAAAACCCAAGGAGTAGAATACCTACTACTAAGTGGCATCACGGGATGCTTTCGAGAATAAAGGCCAGAATCATCACACTAGGACACAAATCATGGCTAGCTTACTAGGTGACTCCCTAAAACACCTAGGGTCATAATAATAGCTCCAACATAAAGGTCGAGGCAGTAGAATACCTCAACTCAACAATTAGTGTGATTGAGCTGGCATAAAGGAACATCGAAACCAGAGGGAAAGGATTTGCAAATGCATCAGACTACTTAGAAACCTGGGATGACTCGGACAGCATATCGGCTGTAAATGCTCAGAAAAGATTTGAGACATTCACAAAAATGGTGGCATAACCACTCAGAAGCACAATATCAAGGTTTCGAGATCAACAATTAACATACGGAAGTAGTAGGAACTGAACTGAGACTTAAATCCAACAATCTTATAAGTCCACTGATTAGTAACACGCGATCCTAATAGAAAGAAGAGATAGCCTAGTTCTTAATCCCCGTAGAAGAGAAGATGATGACTCAGATCAGAAGGCCATGAGGTATAAGGAGTAAAAAGAGCCTTACGTTCCATCCCACAATCAATTCCCTTATATAACTAAAGAATTTCTAGACTCAACTTCGACCAGTTTGGCTTGGTAATCCTACAGGCAGTCAAGCTCTGATACCAACGCTGTCAGGACCCCGACTCAATGCCACATCGATCTAGCATGTAACACCTCATATCACTTTGCGGCCTCACGCACGGTATTCCCACGGGTGTCGCCTTACCTTAGCCCGGGACCGTTTGCGCCTTTTGGCACACGTATATGACGGTGTCGCTAGCATCCATATGATAAGGAGCCCGGGCTGACATGGCTAGTCGTAAACCCAAAGTGGCACAGACTTACAGGGACAGGCATTCATGACCCAGCATCGAA
>NW_021284165.1:0-1161 GCF_002162155.2 Triticum dicoccoides
GGTGGCCTGCTTCGCCGGCGACGAGGTCCCGCGGCGGAGGTGCTTCGGGCGCCGGTGGTTCCGGCCGTTTCCGGCTGCAAAACAAGGGGGAAAGAGAGGGGAAAGCATCAGTGAGGCGAGGGGAGTCCAGTTCGAGAGAGAAAAGGAGCGGAGGAGGCCTGTACCCGCAGATCGACGGCGACCCGAGGCGGCGGAGCTCGAGCTCGATCTCGAGCTCGGGCGGCTCTGGAGAGAAGTGGGTGGTTCCGGGGGTGGATTGGGTGTGTGGAGGGGCGACAGGGAGGAAGAGGAGGGCTCGGGAGCGCCTTATATAGGCTGGCCGCGGTTCACCGTGGGCGTGGCCTACGGGCGCCCGCGGGATCGGCTCTGGAAGCCGTTGGAGAGAGGTTGGAGCTGTCCACGGCGCTCGTGGGGATGGAGTAGGGCGCCAGGGAGGAGGAGAGAGGGCGGGGGAGTGTTCTGGCGCCCGCGCGTGTGAGGCCGGCCATTGGCCGAGCCGGACGGCGTCGGGCACGCGCTGCAGGAGGGGAGAGAGAGGGAGAGACAATGGGGACGGCACGGCGGCGTGTCGCAGACGTAAGGACACATCAACTGGCGCGATGGGAAGGCACGAGGCGGTCGGGAGGCGCGGTGTCAACGGTCGGCGCTCTGGCAGGCGCTCCAGAGCGCGACTTTGGCCGGCATCCGCGGGTTTTCCGCGTCGCGCGCGCGTCCTTTTCTGTCTGGAGGCTACAGTGGAAGGGGGCAAAACCTGGAAAGAGCCTGGGATGCTCTGGGGTGCAGAGGGGAGAGAGAGAGGCTGGGAGAGAGAAGGGAAGCTGTTGTCCAGAGAGGACAAACGTGATTCCCTTCTTCCTCCACATTGCTTCCTCGGGTAGAAAAGTGTCTAAGTGACAGAGGGGAGTGAGGAGGGGTTGTGGCAAAAAGATGAACTCAAGGAGATTAGTGAAAGTGGCAAAAATAGGCTTTTTAGTATTTTGCCAGAAGGTGTTTGATGGAGTTTTGGGTAAGCTAATGACTCCCACTGGCCAAGATACTCCAAGGGGTGAAATGTCACATATATTTAGGGCCTTCCACCCATTTTGAGCTTATTTGGACAAAGTTGCCAATGCAACTTTTGCAAACCCTAGAAATGGGCAGAAATGGATTTGTGTAGATCCA
>NW_021284166.1:0-988 GCF_002162155.2 Triticum dicoccoides
CACTCACAGTTTGGGCTGATTCTGGCCTGTTTCATGGACTATTACTCACTGTTTTGGGGCCCCGGAGTGATTTCCACGGTTAACGAACCGCAGGGTGCATTTACGTGTCGGTCATCAACACTCGCAGTTTTGGCCGATTCTGGCCCTTTTCTTGGACTATTACTCTGTTTTTGGGTCCAAGCTTGATTTCCACGATTTACGAACCCCGTGGTGCATTTACGTGTCGGTCAATGACACTCACAATTTTGGCCAATTTCTGGTGTGTTTTATGTACTATTACTCACCGTTTTGGCATCCCAGAGCGATTTCCACGATTTACAATCCCCATGGTGCGTTTGCGTCTCTGTCGTCAAAACTCACAGTTCTGGCCAATTCCGACGCGATTCATGGACTACTACTCATCATTTAGGGGTCCCGAAGCGATTCCATAGTGGTTGAACCCTAAGGTCCGTTTACGTGTATGTGATCAACACTCACAGTTTTGGCCGATGCTGGCCCATTTCATGGACTATTACTCACCGTTTTGGGGCCCCAAAGTGATTTCCACGGTTGTTTAACCCCATGGTGCGCTTACATGTCGATCATGAACAAGCTTACTTTGGGCCTTTGGACCATTTCTTGCATTATTACTTAGTTTTGGGGTGCCGGGGTGATTTCCACGATTGACGAACTCTGGAGTGCGTTTACGTGTCGGTCATAAACACTCACAATTTTGGCCAATTCTCGTCCGTTTCGTGCACTATTACTCACCGTTTGGGCGTCCCAGAGCGATTTCCATGATTGACAATCCCCGGAGTGCGTTTGCGTGTCTGTCGTCAACACCCACAGTTTTGGCCAATTCTGACGCGATTCGTGGGCTATTACTCACCATTTAGGGGTCCCAAAGTGATTTCCATAGTTGTTGAACCACAAGGTGCGTTTAGGTGTCGGTCATCAACACTCACTGTTTTGGGGCCCTGGTGTGATTTCCACGATTAACGAACCGCGG
>NW_021284167.1:0-2210 GCF_002162155.2 Triticum dicoccoides
CACTCACAGTTTGGGCTGATTCTGGCCTGTTTCATGGACTATTACTCACTGTTTTGGGGCCCCGGAGTGATTTCCACGGTTAACGAACCGCAGGGTGCATTTACGTGTCGGTCATCAACACTCGCAGTTTTGGCCGATTCTGGCCCTTTTCTTGGACTATTACTCTGTTTTTGGGTCCAAGCTTGATTTCCACGATTTACGAACCCCGTGGTGCATTTACGTGTCGGTCAATGACACTCACAATTTTGGCCAATTTCTGGTGTGTTTTATGTACTATTACTCACCGTTTTGGCATCCCAGAGCGATTTCCACGATTTACAATCCCCATGGTGCGTTTGCGTCTCTGTCGTCAAAACTCACAGTTCTGGCCAATTCCGACGCGATTCATGGACTACTACTCATCATTTAGGGGTCCCGAAGCGATTCCATAGTGGTTGAACCCTAAGGTCCGTTTACGTGTATGTGATCAACACTCACAGTTTTGGCCGATGCTGGCCCATTTCATGGACTATTACTCACCGTTTTGGGGCCCCAAAGTGATTTCCACGGTTGTTTAACCCCATGGTGCGCTTACATGTCGATCATGAACAAGCGCACTTTGGGCCTTTGGACCATTTCTTGCATTATTACTTAGTTTTGGGGTGCCGGGGTGATTTCCACGATTGACGAACTCTGGAGTGCGTTTACGTGTCGGTCATAAACACTCACAATTTTGGCCAATTCTCGTCCGTTTCGTGCACTATTACTCACCGTTTGGGCGTCCCAGAGCGATTTCCATGATTGACAATCCCCGGAGTGCGTTTGCGTGTCTGTCTTCAACACCCACAGTTTTGGCCAATTCTGACGCGATTCGTGGGCTATTACTCACCATTTAGGGGTCCCAAAGTGATTTCCATAGTTGTTGAACCACAAGGTGCGTTTAGGTGTCGGTCATCAACACTCACTGTTTTGGGGCCCTGGTGTGATTTCCACGATTAACGAACCGCGGGGTGCGTTTACATGTCGGTCATCAATACTAGTAGTTTTGGCCAATTCTGGCCCGTTTCATGGACAATTACTCACTTTTTTGGGGCCCTAGAATGATTTCCACGATTAACGAACCCCCGGGTGCGCGTATGTGTTGGTTATGAACACTCACAATTTTGGCCAATTCTAACGCATTTTGTGGACTTTTATTCACCGTTTTCTGGTCCTGAAGTGATTTCCGTAGTTGTTGAACCCCAAAGCGCACTTACGTGTTAGTCATCAACACTCACAGTTTGGGCTGATTCTGGCCTGTTTCATGGACTATTACTCACTGTTTTGGGGCCCCGGAGTGATTTCCACGGTTAACGAACCGCAGGGTGCATTTACGTGTCGGTCATCAACACTCGCAGTTTTGGCCGATTCTGGCCCGTTTCTTGGACTATTACTCTGTTTTTGGGTCCAAGCATTATTTCCACGATTTACGAACCCCGTGGTGCATTTACGTGTCGGTCAATGACACTCACAATTTTGGCCAATTTCTGATGTGTTTTATGTACTATTACTCACCGTTTTGGTGTCCCAGAGCGATTTCCACGATTTACAATCCCCGTGGTGCGTTTGCGTCTCTATCATCAAAACTCACAGTTTTGGCCAATTCCGACGCGATTCGTGGACTACTACTCATCATTTAGGGTTCCCGAAGCGATTCCATAGTGGTTGAACCCTAAGGTCTGTTTACGTGTCTGTGATCAACACTCACAGTTTTGGCCGATGCTGGCCCATTTCATGGACTATTACTCACCGTTTTGGGGCCCCAAAGTGATTTCCACGGTTGTTTAACCCCATGGTGCGCTTAGATGTCGATCATCAACAAGCGCACTTTGGGCCAATTTTGGACCATTTCTTGCATTATTACTTAGTTTTGGGGTGCCGGAGTGATTTCCACGATTGACGAACTCCGGAGTGCGTTTACGTGTCGGTCATAAACACTCACAATTTTGGCCAATTCTCGTCCGTTTCGTGCACTATTACTGACCGTTTGGGCGTCCCAGAGCGATTTCCATGATTGACAATCCCCGGAGTGCGTTTGCGTGTCTGTCGTCAACACCCACAGTTTTGGCCAATTCTGACGCGATTCGTGGGCTATTACTCACCATCTAGGGGTCCCAAAGTGATTTCCATAGTTGTTGAACCACAAGGTGCGTTTAGGTGTCGGTCATCAACACTCACTGTTTTGGGGCCCT
>NW_021284168.1:0-1019 GCF_002162155.2 Triticum dicoccoides
CGCTCAAGAGGTAGTACTTCATCGAGTTCTACTTTCCTCCCACTTACTTCTTTCGAGAGAAACTCTTTTTCCAGAAAGCATCCGTTCTTGGCAACAAAGATCTTGCCTTCGGATCTTAAGTAGAAGGTATACCCTACAGTTTCCTTAGGGTATCCTATGAATACGCATTTTTCCGACTTGGGTTCGAGCTTTTCAGGTTGAAGTTTCTTGACATAAGCATCGCATCCCCAAACTTTTAGAAACGATAGCTTAGGTTTCTTTCCAAACCATAATTCATACGGTGTCGTCTCAACGGATTTAGACGGTGCCCTATTTAAAGTGAATGTAGCTGTCTCTAGAGCGTATCCCCAAAATGATAGCGGTAAATCGGTAAGAGACATCATAGACCGCACCATATCCAATAGGGTGCGATTACAACGTTCGGACACACCGTTTCGCTGAGGTGTTCCAGGCGGCGTGAGCTGTGAAACGATTCCACATTTCCTTAAGTGTGTACCAAATTCGTGACTTAAGTATTCTCCTCCACGATCTGATCGTAAGAATCTTATCTTTCGGTCACGTTGATTCTCTACCTCATTCTGAAATTCCTTGAACTTTTCAAAGGTCTCAGACTTGTGTTTCATTAAGTAGACATACCCATATCTACTTAAGTCATCAGTGAGAGTGAGAACATAACGATATCCTCCGCGAGCCTCAACGCTCATTGGACCGCACACATCGGTATGTATGATTTCCAACAAGTTGGTTGCTCGCTCCATTGTTCCGGAGAACGGAGTCTTGGTCATTTTGCCCAAGAGGCATGGTTCGCATGTGTCAAACGATTCATAATCAAGAGACTCCAAAAGTCCATCAGCATGGAGCTTCTTCATGCGCTTGACACCAATGTGACCAAGGCGGCAGTGCCACAAGTATGTGGGACTATCGTTATCAACTTTAAATCTTTTGGCATCTACACTATGAACATGTGTAATATTACGCTCGAGATTCATTAAGAATAAACCATTGACCATCGGAGCATG
>NW_021284169.1:0-987 GCF_002162155.2 Triticum dicoccoides
TAGTTCATATAGACACCACAACCTGTCTTCAATACATCAACCATAACATCCAACTCATCGTCCTATATGACCTATCTAACAGACGATCAAATGCACCACTCGCAATTCGCAAACAAAAACAGATATCGTTGAACCTGAACCCCCCTTGTTGCACCCAAAACGGAGCCTAACTGAATTAACCAGGTCAAGGAGCAGAGACTTCGGTGCACAATCCTCACCTCCGCCCTGCTCAGAATCCACTACACGTACCAACCCCATGAAGAACCACAACTATCCATTCCAGTTAAGATGACCCGAAGCACGCCCGCTAGGAAATAGAGGGTTAGCGGTTTTATTCAACTTTTAATAAGAGGGGGAGGGAGGGAGAGTACCACATCGCCGACGACCGCGAGGCGGACACGGCCGGCTCCGGCGCCGGCGCCGGAGGAGGCCATGGACCTGGACCCGAGCTTGGGCGGCGGCGTGGCCGGGGAGGAGGGGAGAGGAGGAGGGCTCGCGGGGGCGCGCGCGGCTACTGCTGCTGCTCCCGCCGCCGACCAAGAAGAAAGGGAGCAAGACCGCACGAACATTCTTGTTTCGGGTTGGAGTCGTATTGGGTGCGTGCCAGGCTCGAACTGCCCTGCGGTAGGTGCACGGTGCATACGCGCGCGAGCACGGTGGCTCACCTGGCTGTCAATGTTCTTCTGTGGGAATAAACCATCTAAAGAAAAGGTGTATTCCGATGGGAATATAAGCTTGGCTTGGGTCTTTTATGTCTTCAATTTAACTATTTTTTATCTTTAAACACAGTACTGACGCAAGCGCCCATATGTGTTGTATGTCATAAAGAAAATCTTTGAATTTGTCGTCGATTGAAATTTCAAAATATTTACTTTTTTTTGGTATATGACACGTGTTTTGCTACTAGTTAAATTGATGACCTAAAATCTCATGTCCGGCTTATATTCCTATCCAGAGGGAGTATCATTCTTCAACAAGCGGTTGATA
>NW_021284170.1:0-909 GCF_002162155.2 Triticum dicoccoides
AGCAAATATATGTTATATATATTTTTAATGCTTCAATAATTCTGATATTTTGTGAGGGGCTCTAGAATATTACTTTCAGTCCCTGCAAAAATTATTGGAAGAAACAAAAATGATTTAGTGTTTGAACTAAATCAAAACAGATTGAAACAAATAGAAAACAATGATTAAAAAAAATAAAACAGAGCAAAAATAAAAAGGGAGACGGCCACCTGGGCCACTTACCTGCTTACCTGCCCGGCCCAGCTCCTCCCGCTGGCCCAGCCCGCCACCGCTACCCCCCCTGTCGTCTTCTTCCCTCGCCAGAAGGACGCGGGCACGCGCCCGGCGCGCGCGGCCACGCGCCCCGGCCACCTCCTCCCTGCCTGGCTGCCTCCTCCTCCCCTGGTTCCCTCCCGCGATGCCACGCAGCCCCCTCGGACCCCTCTCACTCTTCCTCGAGGCCCCGCCCCTCTGCTCTTCCTCTCTCGCCCGAACCCGAACACAGCCGTCGCCACCGACGCCGTTCGCCGCGGCCACCATCCCCCTCTCGCCTCCCCGACACCTCCCAGAGCTCCGCAAGTCCTCCCTCGTCCTCCTCGTCGTCTCACGCGACCAGAAGAGCCCCGGAACGCCGCCCCCGACGTTTTCCCCCTCGCCGGCCGCCGAGGATCTTCTCCGTCGAATTCGGCCACTCCGGCGCGCCCCCGAGCTCGCTGACCCTCCCTGCACGATCCCCGTGAGTCCCTGCTCCGTTTCCCCCTAACCCCAAGCTCGATTTCGAGCTCTAGCCGCCCCCTCTACCGGAGCCGAGACGCTCCGCCGCACGGGCTCGTCGCCGGTGAAGCTCCGGTGACCTTTTGGTCCCACGCCTGCGTCCGTTGCACTCGTTGCGTCCCGTAGAGTAAAACTAGCGCGACCACCGTCTTGTTT
>NW_021284171.1:0-858 GCF_002162155.2 Triticum dicoccoides
TTTCGAGTTACTAATCTTAGCAACTGAACTAGTATCAAATACTGAGGGGTTCCTATAAACACTAGTAAAGTACACATCAATAACATGTATATCAAATATACTTATGTTCACTTTGCCATCCTTCTTATCTGCCAATCACTTGGGGTAGTTCCGCTTCCAGTGACCAGTCCCTTTGCAGTAGAAACACTTAGTCTCAGGCTTAGGACCAGACTTGGGCTTCTTCACTTGAGCAGCAACTTGCTTGCTGTTCTTCTTGAAGTTCCCCTTCTTCCCTCTGCCCTTTTCTTGAAATTAGTGGTCTTGTCTACCATCAACACTTGATGTTTTTCTCGATTTCTACCTTCGTAAATTTCCGCATTACGAAGAGCTTGGGAATCGTTTCCGTTATCCCTTGCATATCATAGTTCATCAGAAAGTTCTACTAACTTGGTGATGGTGACTAGAGAATTCTGTCAATCACTATCTTATCTGGAAGATTAACTCCCACTTGATTCAAGCGATTGTTGTACTCAGACAATCTGGGCACATGCTCACTAGTTGAGCGATTCTCCTCCATCTTTTAGCTATAGAACTTGTTGGAGACTTTCATATCTCTCAACTCGGGTATTTGCTTGAAATATTAACTTCAACTCCTGGAACATCTCATATGCTCCATGACGTTCAAAACGTCTTTGAAGTCCCGATTCTAAGCCATTAAGCATGGTGCACTAAACTATCAAGTAGTCATCATATTGAGCTAGCCAAACGTTCATAACGTCTGCATCTGCTCCTGCAATAGGTCTGTCACCTAGCGGTGCATCAAGGACATAATTCTTCTGTGCAGCAATGAGGATAAACCTCAGATTACGGATCCAATCC
>NW_021284172.1:0-1026 GCF_002162155.2 Triticum dicoccoides
TAGAATCATTACCAAGAAACGAAAGTACCTGGTAATTTAGTTGGCGTGCACGAGCTCTAGTAATTGGTCCAGTATGTATAGCAGCAGGGGCTGTGGGTGTAACAATTGTATTGATGTCCTCATCATCCTCCCCTTCTTGAAATGAAGTCGTCCTCGACAGAAGTTCATCTTCCTCACCCAAATAAGGCTTCAAATCTGCAATGTTAAAAGTGGGACTAACCCCAAAATCTGCAGGCAGCTCAAGTTTATATGCATTATCATTTATTTTCTCTAACACCTTAAAGGGACCATCAGCACGTGGCATTAACTTTGATTTGCGCAAATCAGGAAATCTATCCTTACGCAAATGTAACCAAACAAGATCTCCAGGTGCAAACACAACATGTTTTCTACCCTTATCTCCAGCAAGTTTATATTTAGCATTCATGCGCTAAATGTTTTCCTTAGTTAACTCATGCATTTTTAAAATCAATTCAGCACGTTATTTAGCATCAAAATTAACCTTCTCCGAAGATGGAAGAGGCAACAAATCAATAGGTGCACGAGGTAGGAAACCATACACAACTTCGAAAGGGCACATCTTAGTAGTAGAATGCAATGAACGATTATAAGCAAATTCAATATGAGGCAAGCATTCCTCCCACATTTTCTTATTATTCTTCAAAACAGCCCTAAGCATAGTAGACAACGTTCTATTGACCACTTCAGTTTGTCCATCAGTTTGGGGGTGACAAGTAGTACTAAAAAGCAGTTTAGTCCCCAACTTAGCCCATAAACATCTCCAAAAGTGGCTAAGAAATTTAGTATCACGATCTGAAACAATAGTATTTGGCACACCATGCAAGCGAATAATTTCACGAAAGAACAAATCAGCAACATTAACAGCATCATCGCTTTTATGACATGGTATAAAGTGTGCCATTTTCGAGAATCTATCCACGACAACAAATATGCTATCCCTCCCCTTCTTTGTTCGAGGTAAACCTAAAACAAAGTCCATAGATATATCCTCCCAAGGAACACTAG
>NW_021284173.1:0-1022 GCF_002162155.2 Triticum dicoccoides
AAAAAAAATTAGCTGGTTTTCATTGAGGGATACCCTTTCATTGATTGATTTGGCAGAAGGGCTCGTGTACCGCACCATATCCATCTAGCGATATCTCACGTCAAATAAGATAGAAATAGCAAGCAAAACAAATATAACCAACGACATATCAAATAGGATCAGATAAGGGTAGCAAGCATAACATAGTTCTTAGGGGATAGCACGACAGAGATTAATAGTTCATGGTACAACCAGCGACATAATAAGATAGAAATATATAAAAGATAAAAATCCCTAACACCCTAGGGCAAGACAAGCTCACGAGACCGGGCCTTCACCACCATCTTCACTGCGCCTCCCCTTCACTGCTCCTCCTCTCCATGTCGTCCTGGCCGATGTAGTAGGGGAGGCTGTGCATACAGCCACGGGTGGGGAAGATGCAGTCGAAGTTTGTGAAGATGTTGTGGGTTGTGAATGTGATGAATTCACATCCACACCAAAACACCTTGCCGAGGAGGTAGTACGCATCAAATCTGTTGGTGAAGGTGACGGTGAGCCCTATCGGCGGAGTCCTGGAGTTTGGTCGCTCTTTCTCTAGTCGAAACATCACCGGCGAGCCCGCCGGGAGGTGGGTGAAGCCCGCACGGAGGAACCACTAGGCAAACCCCCTTGCACTCCTCTAGCGTGAGAACGCCCACACGCGGAGTGTCCTCTCCACGACGACATCGGCCGGATACCGACTCTCCGGCACGATCGATGGGAGCTCGAAGGTGGGGCCGTTGTACAGCATCCTCGCCTCGCTTTGAGAGTGCCCTGGGTTTGGGTGAAGAAGAGAAGGGGGCGGCGCAAATCGATGTGTGGAGAATAGGTCAAGGGGTGGTGGTTTAAATAGGGAAAGGGGAAGGGAAGGGGAGTGGCACCGGCCGCGCTTTGGATTTGCTACGTTCAAACGAGCTGCGTCGATCGATATGCCACTTTAATTGCCAATATGTTTTAATTGCCACGTTGAATAGATGCGAGTGGATCGAAAAGTGTGAAACAAC
>NW_021284174.1:0-1022 GCF_002162155.2 Triticum dicoccoides
AAAAAAAATTAGCTGGTTTTCATTGAGGGATACCCTTTCATTGATTGATTTGGCAGAAGGGCTCGTGTACCGCACCATATCCATCTAGCGATATCTCACGTCAAATAAGATAGAAATAGCAAGCAAAACAAATATAACCAACGACATATCAAATAGGATCAGATAAGGGTAGCAAGCATAACATAGTTCTTAGGGGATAGCACGACAGAGATTAATAGTTCATGGTACAACCAGCGACATAATAAGATAGAAATATATAAAAGATAAAAATCCCTAACACCCTAGGGCAAGACAAGCTCACGAGACCGGGCCTTCACCACCATCTTCACTGCGCCTCCCCTTCACTGCTCCTCCTCTCCATGTCGTCCTGGCCGATGTAGTAGGGGAGGCTGTGCATACAGCCACGGGTGGGGAAGATGCAGTCGAAGTTTGTGAAGATGTTGTGGGTTGTGAATGTGATGAATTCACAGCCACACCAAAACACCTTGCCGAGGAGGTAGTACGCATCAAATCTGTTCGTGAAGGTGACGGTGAGCCCTATCGGCGGAGTCCTGGAGTTTGGTCGCTCTTTCTCTAGTCGAAACATCACCGGCGAGCCCGCCGGGAGGTGGGTGAAGCCCGCACGGAGGAACCACTAGGCAAACCCCCTTGCACTCCTCTAGCGTGAGAACGCCCACACGCGGAGTGTCCTCTCCACGACGACATCGGCCGGATACCGACTCTCCGGCACGATCGATGGGAGCTCGAAGGTGGGGCCGTTGTACAGCATCCTCGCCTCGCTTTGAGAGTGCCCTGGGTTTGGGTGAAGAAGAGAAGGGGGCGGCGCAAATCGATGTGTGGAGAATAGGTCAAGGGGTGGTGGTTTAAATAGGGAAAGGGGAAGGGAAGGGGAGTGGCACCGGCCGCGCTTTGGATTTGCTACGTTCAAACGAGCTGCGTCGATCGATATGCCACTTTAATTGCCAATATGTTTTAATTGCCACGTTGAATAGATGCGAGTGGATCGAAAAGTGTGAAACAAC
>NW_021284175.1:0-1017 GCF_002162155.2 Triticum dicoccoides
ATGAGATGATAACTATCGATTTGGTGGAGACGACTTTGACGATCCGACTACAAACGTGCACGACGTTGCGCCTTAGCAATCGCTAAACCAATCTCCTGAGGTTACTGACGATGCCGGAAGCACGGTCAGCCTGACCACGAAGGTCTATTCCTGCAAGCAATCAAAGAACGAGCAAGAATATGATAAAGCAATCTGAATATTGCAAATATATATGAGGTATTGATAATGGTGGGGATCCGGAAGCGGTCTTGGTCTGGTCGTTGGACACAAACGAAGTACACGAAGTTGCAATGGCTAACTTTTAACTAAACAAATCCCAAGGAAAAGCTACTAGATGGATCTACTTATATAGGAGCAAGGGGTGGCGGCCAAGGAGGTGGGAGGACGTCCCAAGGCAGCCTACAACTAAATCTAGGTCGTACAAGGCCAATGGGCCCAAGTGGAGGTGATGTAACACCTTTGGACTTGTAGTTTGACTCGGATTCTGCTGCAGCATCAGATTGTTTCGTCCACAACTCAACGCTCCGGACGAATTTGAAGGTGATTCCAATTGCGTTGGAAAGTGCACGAAATCTAGTTTCCAAAAAAAAGAATCACCCAATTCGGAGTCCGTATGAAAAACTTGTGTGCGTTTTGAGTCAGGTGTGTCTGTGCAGTCCGAATCTGAATCCAGAACGTGAGAGACTTGGACTCTATCTTCTCTTGGGCCAAAAGTGACGTGAGAGAACTTTTTGGACAGCAAATAAACATCTCTTTCTTCCTTATCTTCATATGTGGATTGTACAAATGTCCCATACACCTGCAATTAGACAAAACACAAAAGTGTGTGAAGTATTTTTGTTCTGGATAACATAAATAGATTATTGAATAGTTTGCACTAGAAATCACCTGACAAATATGCATATATGCAATATTTTTGGTCATATCCAAGGTAGTCATGTCCTCATCAACGTAGAGCAATAAAAACAGCACGTAAATGTTCCAAATGTTCTTCCAAAGATCTGCTATAAATCAATA
>NW_021284176.1:0-1011 GCF_002162155.2 Triticum dicoccoides
TAGAGTGAAATGATTATGTCGGTAATGAGAGTGGTGTGGTGAACACAATTTGGTAAAGGTATCGATGAGAGGCCATGTAGGAGTACATGGTGGGTTGTTTCATTGAAGCCGACCTTAAGCACTGAGATCTGTATGTGTGATTTAAGAATCAGCTACTACCATGCATTGGGCCCGAAACCAATGGACCCTCTCGGCTTCTTATTCACCCTAGTTCTCCGTCCAGGAGTTGCAAGTAGTTTCTGGTGTTTGTAGCCTACTGGAGGCCGTGGACAGCGCTGACCGTAGGGGTGGGCTGTGATGCGGTAGGAACGTGGCACGGTGTACCGAATACCCGTTAGGTATCTCGGGAACCCTGTTCACATTGTTCGGGGCCGTATGGGAAACCTCGGCCGGACTCCCTGTGGATGGAACCTGGATAGGCGATAAACCTGGACCGGAGACTTAGGTGATTAGGTAGGTCGTGGCCGACACCCACGTTGGGCTTCCGCTTGAAGGTTGCCGAGTACATGTCGTGTAAACGACGATAAGTGGTGAGAGCGTGTATGAAGAAGTACACCCCTGCAGGGTTAACATGATCTATTCGAATAGCCGCGTCCGCGGTAAAGGACTACTTGGTTGCCTATACAGTTCATAGACAAGTAAATGGAAACTGCTAAAAGCCTCAAGATAAGTGTGAGTGCCGAGGATGGCTCTTCCGTAGGGAGACGGAGGTGGATCCTCGGTAGTGTATTGAAGTGGTGAGTAATGGACTCGTGTGCGCAAAACCATTTCAAGTTGGAGTCTCGTAGGATAGCCTAGCCAAGAGTCAAAGCTGGCTTGCTGCAATAACTCCACCAACCCTTCTTGATAATATGCATGTATGTAGGATCTGATGTAAGTCTTGCTGAGTACCTTTGTACTCATGTTGCTATAATTTACATTTTACAGAAGACGCTGCAACCCCTTCTGATGGGTTCTACGTAGACGTTGACATCAACGAGTAGGCTAAAGGCCCAGGTGGTGTTCCTGAGC
>NW_021284177.1:0-1082 GCF_002162155.2 Triticum dicoccoides
GATGGCCCCATCGCGACCTGAACGATGAAAGAAAGAAGCTTGACGAACCCATCGGGCACGTTGGCGAAGGTCTGAGACTCGCAGCTATTGTCGGCCATCTACAAAAGTAGGCAAAAATTCTGCATGGTCAGATCATAAATTTATGCTGACTGACAGAAAATGACTACCATTGCAAAAATATAAATTAGCTCTATCAGGCTAATAACCAATTAGCGATCGCACCTAGTGGCTTCCTACAGTCAGCCTGGCTCTGGTACCAAGCTTGTCACGACCGGTTTTCCAATAAAAATATTTATTGATAAACCAGTCTTTTGAGTCCAGTATGAGAGAAATCCTCCACACTGGCAGACAAATTCTTGATACAATAAGCCAGTAGCATAAAATATATTACAGGGTCGAACTACGGTTGCTCAACCAAATTATTACAAGCACGCCAATAATCATACATAATGGCAGACAGAACACAATGGTGTGGAGACATACTACTGACTCAAGGATAGGCTGGTGGTGGAAAAACACAGCGGGGAGAGAAATACAAGACTCTACGTCTGTCATCTCATCGAGCGTCGAGGAGAGGCTCGATGAATTTATTCGGTAGCGGAAGCGGATATAAAACAGTGGCCAAATCCAGGGTCGCACGAGACTGACTGGGACTCCTCTAAGTGTCGGACTCGCTATCGAACTCTTCATCCATGAGATCGCCTTCGTCAGCATCTGGCCAAATCAACAAGCCAGTGAGTACTTTGAAAGTACTCGCAAGACAGTTCGGACGTAAGATATAACAAATGCATGCATGGATGCAACATGATTAATTCATTAATGCACAATAAATAAAATTGGCATAACGGGTGAGTAAAAAGGGAAAACGGCGGTAGTCCGCCTGAAATTCCACAGAACATAAATAAGGATCGATCGGGTGTCTGAAGCGACGCCTCGAAGGGTGAACAAAAAAAATAAGGAAATGATGCCACAGTCGGGCATCTTAGCGACACCACATAAAGGGCTTTTAAAAGAAATGCCACGGTCGGACGTCTGAGCGACATCGCAGAAAGGGCTTTAAAAGAAATGCCACAGTCGGACGT
>NW_021284178.1:0-1051 GCF_002162155.2 Triticum dicoccoides
ATCGTGTTCACACACTTAGCTCACACACAGTAGGACATGTTCACACGCCTCTGATTCATCCCCGATGAATCAGACCTGACTCAACTCTAAGCAGTAGCAGGCATGACAAACAAGCATGAATGAGTAGGCACAACAGGGCTCAAACAATTCCTACTCATACTAGTGGGTTTCATCTATTTACTGTGGAATGACAGGTCATGCAAAGGATAAAGGGGTTCAGCTACCGCAGCAAGTAACAGATGAATCGTTGTTGTCCTAATGCAGTAAAAGAGAGCAGGAGCGAGAGAGTAGGATTGTATCGGAATGAACAAGGGGGTTTTGCTTGCCTGGCACTTCTGAAGATAACATTGAGTCTTCATCAGTGTCAACGATCACATCATCGGTATCACGTCTATCGGAAGGGGACAAATACCGGCAACACAGAAGGGAGCACAATCAATGCAATGCACAATATGATGCATGATCATGACATGGCAAAATGAATGTGTTTTGGGCTAATGCAACTAAAACCAGATTAAATGAAGTTGGTTTGAATATAAAATTCAAATTCAAACTCCATATGTGATTAAATAAATGCCCTTTAATTGATTTGTGCTAAACAGCACCTATAAGTTGTTCTAACATGCATGAAAATGGTATAGATGGATTCCTTGAATTTTTCTGATAATTTTTCATATATAAATTATTTAATTTGGAGTTACGGTTAATTTTCTATGAATTTTAGAAGTTTATACAATTTTCTGGAATTTCAGAATTAAATTAAATCCAGAAAATGAGTTATGACATCAGCACTGCGTCATGCTTGCGTCAGCAAGTCAACAGGGCTGCCCCGGGTCAAACCTGACGTGTGGGGGCCACACGTCACTGACACAGGTTAGACAGGGGGGTTAGTTTAATTTAATTAAAGATTAGGGCACTAGGGCCCACATGTCAGTGGCTCTGGGGTTAGATTAGGTGGTGATTAGCTTAAGCTAATCACCTGATGGCGGGGGCCCACCTGTCAGTGTTAGCAGAGGGGGTAGTTAAGATAAAATAGTTAAACTAATTAACA
>NW_021284179.1:0-1032 GCF_002162155.2 Triticum dicoccoides
TTGTCCCCTCTCGATAGACGTGATACCGATGATGTGATCGTTGACACTGATGAAGACTCAATGTTATCTTCAGAAGTGCCAGGCAAGCAAAACCCCCTTGTTCATTCCGATACAATCCTACTCTCTCGCTCCTGCTCTCTTTTACTGCATTAGGACAACAACGATTCATCTGTTACTTGCTGCGGTAGCTGAACCCCTTTATCCTTTGCATGACCTGTCATTCCACAGTAAATAGATGAAACCCACTAGCATGAGTAGGAGTTGTTTGAGCCCTATTGTGCCTACTCATTCATGTTTGTTTGTCATGCCTGCTACTGCTTAGAGTTGAGTCAGGTCTGATTCATCGGGGATGAATCAGAGGTGTGTGAACATGTCCTACTGTGTGTGAGCTAAGTGTGTGAACACGATTTGGTAAAGGTAGCGGTGAGAGGCCATGTAGAAGTACATGGTGGGTTGTCTCTTTGCAGCCGTCCTCAGGAACTGAGTTCTGTGTTTGTGATCCATGATTCAGCTACTACCACGCATTGGGCCCGAAACCAATGGACCCTCTCGGCTTCTTGATCACCCTTGTCCTCTGTCCAGGAGTTGCAAGTAGTTTCTGGTGTTTGTAGTATGCTGGAGGCCGTGGGCAGCGCTGACCGTAGGGGTGGGCTGTGATGCGGTAGGCACGTGGCACGGTGTACCAGGCGCCCGTTTGGTGTCTCGGGAACCCTGTTCACATCGTTTGGGGCTGTGAGCGAAACTCCGGCCGGATCTCCTCATGGATGGAACCCGAATAGGCGATAAACCTGGACTAGAGACTTGAGTGTTTAGGCAGGCCGTGGCCGACACCCACGTTGGGCTTCCGCTTGAAGGTTGCCGAGTACATGTCGTGTAAACGGCGGTAAGTGGTGAGAGCGTGTGTGAAGAAGTACACCCCTGCAGGGTTAATATGATCTATTCGAATAGCCGTGTCCACGGAAAAGGACTTCTGGGTTGCTTATATCAGTTCATAGACAAGTGAAAGTGGATACTCTAAAATACGCAAGATAA
>NW_021284180.1:0-686 GCF_002162155.2 Triticum dicoccoides
CTCGAGTATCCCGCCTTCTTCCCGGAGGAACCCAAATCTCGGGACGAGATTCTTTTGAGTGGGGGTGAGTTGTCACACCCTAGCTAGTCATGCATTAGAGTGTTGCATCATGTTTACTCTTTCATCAGAAACTTGAAATGGGGATTTGTGAAACCCTCAGAATCATTTTGAAAATGACCCAAATAAAAATTTCTCCAAAAAGGGTCCAAGAAAATGCTCATGTTGCTCTCTGAAAATATTGGACAGAGATAAAAATCAAACCAATATTTTTAAGAGCTCATAGGTATTTATTTTGGGCATTTGGAATTAATGCATAACTATTTGCATTGGAAATATATTAGTTATATGTATTAATATATGTCCAAAAATTATGCCACCTGTTGGGGAGCTCTAGAATAATATATCTAGCTCCTGCAAAATTGGCATAAGGTAATAAAATGATTTAATATTTTATTTAAATCAAAACAAATGACAGATATTAGAAAACAAAAATAAATAAAAGAGGGAGAAGCTTACCTGGGGCTCCTCCCTGTGCAGCCCAGCAGTAGCTGGCCGGCCCAGCCAGCAGGCGGCCCAGCCCGCCTCCTCCTCTGTCGTCTTCGTCCTCGACAGAGGGAGGGGAGTGTGCCCGGCGCGCGCGCGCGCCACCGCGCCACGCCACCAGCTCGCCTGCCTGCCTGCCTCTC
>NW_021284181.1:0-1337 GCF_002162155.2 Triticum dicoccoides
CACGCGGCAGCCGGCAGCGCGGCAGACGGTAGGCGTGGAGCGTGGCATGCGGCATCGGGGGCAGCGGCAGCGCCTCAGCAGGGGTGGCCGACACGAGGCAAGGGGACAGCTGAGCAGCGGCGCAGGCCGAGGCAGAAGCGGGCGCCGAGGCCGAGGCGGAAGCGGGGGAAGCGGGGGCAGCCGAAGCGAGGCGAAGCAGCAGCTGAGCAGCGTCGCAGGCCCAGGCGAAAGCGGGCGCCGCAGGCCGGCGAGGCGGAAGCGGGCGGCGCGGCAGGCAAGGCGGAAGCGGGGGTGCAATGCGGCAGGCCGCAGTGCGTCAATCGGCAGCGGGGCCGTAACCGCGCCTAGCATGCATGCGTGCATGCCTATCCGCGCGTAATTAGCGTAGGAGGACGTGGGCGTGGGGGTTGGCGCACTGGTGGGGCGTCCCGGCCGGAAAAAAAATCAAAAGCGTATATGAATACGTACATGTTACGAGCGGGACAGCGGGTGGGCGGCCTCTTTTTTAATTTTTGCCCATCGTGCGCTTTGTTATGAAGGGGTATGGGACAATCTTAGCCGTCCTTGTGTTGATGGGGGTCTACCGAGGCGGAAGTGATGTAGGATTAAAACACAAAATACTCCCAAGCTTGGCAACATTGGCCAAACTGACAATACCAGGGAGGGAATATATAATCGCAATATTTGTAGTCCATTATTGTTGGCCATAATAAGCTAAATCCAATTTGCACAGCAAAAGCGCAACTATCGATGATGGGGAATATCCCCGGTAATAACAATGATGAGAAAGTCAAAACATGTTGTTGTACATGCAAAGGATTTACTATTCATCTTATCACTTTTTTTTGGGGTAAGATTTATCACATGCTTTCCTAGACCCAAGGGAGATCACCTAAAACAAATGACTACTGGATTGGATCGGGTCCAATATCCGAGTTTCTTTTCTTCCTTTTTTCTGTTTCTTTCTTGTTTATTTGTTTCTTTATCTTTTGTCTATTTAATTTTCTATTACTTCTTTGAACATGGTACAATCAAAGTCACTCACACATGAGTATACACTCATCCTTATAAACGCACACACACACATCCTATCCTTATGAGCATGTTTGAGAAGACTGAGCCGGCATAGCATTTTGAGATTGACGAAGTCACCACATGCCCTCGTAGTCGACAGGAATGTCTTCTCCTACTAAACAAACATCGCCTGAAAGTCTGAAACATAACCAATGAGATGCGAGTACCAATGTCAGGTCTAGGACTTCAACCCTAGTGGGCAAAGGATACTAGTGTCCTTCTAACCATCCAGCCACATTTTAGTTCGCTTTATAGGCCATATC
>NW_021284182.1:0-1337 GCF_002162155.2 Triticum dicoccoides
CACGCGGCAGCCGGCAGCGCGGCAGACGGTAGGCGTGGAGCGTGGCATGCGGCATCGGGGGCAGCGGCAGCGCCTCAGCAGGGGTGGCCGACACGAGGCAAGGGGACAGCTGAGCAGCGGCGCAGGCCGAGGCAGAAGCGGGCGCCGAGGCCGAGGCGGAAGCGGGGGAAGCGGGGGCAGCCGAAGCGAGGCGAAGCAGCAGCTGAGCAGCGTCGCAGGCCCAGGCGAAAGCGGGCGCCGCAGGCCGGCGAGGCGGAAGCGGGCGGCGCGGCAGGCAAGGCGGAAGCGGGGGTGCAATGCGGCAGGCCGCAGTGCGTCAATCGGCAGCGGGGCCGTAACCGCGCCTAGCATGCATGCGTGCATGCCTATCCGCGCGTAATTAGCGTAGGAGGACGTGGGCGTGGGGGTTGGCACACTGGTGGGGCGTCCCGGCCGGAAAAAAAATCAAAAGCGTATATGAATACGTACATGTTACGAGCGGGACAGCGGGTGGGCGGCCTCTTTTTTAATTTTTGCCCATCGTGCCCTTTGTTATGAAGGGGTATGGGACAATCTTAGCCGTCCTTGTGTTGATGGGGGTCTACCGAGGCGGAAGTGATGTAGGATTAAAACACAAAATACTCCCAAGCTTGGCAACATTGGCCAAACTGACAATACCAGGGAGGGAATATATAATCGCAATATTTGTAGTCCATTATTGTTGGCCATAATAAGCTAAATCCAATTTGCACAGCAAAAGCGCAACTATCGATGATGGGGAATATCCCCGGTAATAACAATGATGAGAAAGTCAAAACATGTTGTTGTACATGCAAAGGATTTACTATTCATCTTATCACTTTTTTTTGGGGTAAGATTTATCACATGCTTTCCTAGACCCAAGGGAGATCACCTAAAACAAATGACTACTGGATTGGATCGGGTCCAATATCCGAGTTTCTTTTCTTCCTTTTTTCTGTTTCTTTCTTGTTTATTTGTTTCTTTATCTTTTGTCTATTTAATTTTCTATTACTTCTTTGAACATGGTACAATCAAAGTCACTCACACATGAGTATACACTCATCCTTATAAACGCACACACACACATCCTATCCTTATGAGCATGTTTGAGAAGACTGAGCCGGCATAGCATTTTGAGATTGACGAAGTCACCACATGCCCTCGTAGTCGACAGGAATGTCTTCTCCTACTAAACAAACATCGCCTGAAAGTCTGAAACATAACCAATGAGATGCGAGTACCAATGTCAGGTCTAGGACTTCAACCCTAGTGGGCAAAGGATACTAGTGTCCTTCTAACCATCCAGCCACATTTTAGTTCGCTTTATAGGCCATATC
>NW_021284183.1:0-1019 GCF_002162155.2 Triticum dicoccoides
TTCTGTAAAAGTAAACATGATGCATCACCAAAGGCTAGTACTAGTGCAATGCCAGAAGCTAGGGATGTGACAACTCACCCCCACTAAACAAGAATCTCGTCTCGAGATTCAAGCGTAGGGTAAGGTGAAAGGTAAACGCAACTAGTATAATCTTCACGATCCAGGTTGCACTTCATAGAAACGTTGATTCGATCACCATCTTTGTCTTGTCGTCTTGCTCTGAGAAATCCTGCCAACATGACCTGGAGGGAAAGAGACTCTAGAAGGGTCGATCTTCTCGAAGATCGAACAACTCACGGAATGAGACATAGCAACATCTCTTGAGCTGGGAGACGAAGCACAGATTTGAAGAAATGGAGTGGAACAGATGACGAAGGTTCACTAGGTGGACAATAATTCCACACTTAAGAAGGTGGTAAACGATTGCCAACGTAGCGAAGAGTTGAGTTGCCATGATACCACGACGAAATATCCTGGAGAAAGGTGATCGTAGAGTATTACCTTAAGTGGCAAAAAGAATTACTTTTGATTCAGAGATTATTGGAACTCTTCATACCAGCATAAGGTAATCACAAACGATCATTTGGAGGGGGTCGGTAGAATGGCATACTCGAACTTGGATGATGTGGATTACCTTGTTGAAGACAACGTAATGGATGAATTTGCTTATCACCGGAGGTGGAAGAGACCCATGGTAGAATGGCACATTAGCGGTACAAGCTGGGAACAAAATGCAAATGCTGGGAATGATTCTGGTAACTGGGGAAGAACCCAACAATAAAGAGTGAATTCACTGTTGGAGTGGTTATAGCATAACCGAGGAAACTGAGAGCAAACCCAGCTAGTGCCGAGGATAACACGTAGCGCTTGTGCATGCTCTCAAGAACTTGAGCATTTCCACAATCATCAAGGTTTTACCAACATCCGTGTCAAGGGTCCGGTAACACAACTCACTACCATGATGAATGGTGATGGAAGATGCAGATGCAAAGGAAGATAACACCTTCTCAGATTTCACC
>NW_021284184.1:0-1209 GCF_002162155.2 Triticum dicoccoides
TGCTCTTCTCGAAGAGAACCGGTCCAATACATTGATGTCTTCATTTCTCTGCTTCAGGTCCTTATGATGAAGTCGGCATCTTTTCTTCGGGATCTTCATCGTATTTACGAATAGGTAACGGGGTAGATCGAAAACGACAGAATGCTATAAGGGTAATAACCCGGGATTAACCCATGAATGAGCATATGAGTACCTCTCGAGTTGAACAATTAGAACACATCGAGAGTAAAGTTGGAAGGTCCAACAAGAAGTTTCAGGCAGCCAGGCAATCGTTCAATGCCTAGTCAAAAGGTGAAAGGGGTTTCAAGCAACGGAATAATTATTGTTTTCATTGCCAGAATTGATGATCTCATCGAAAGGTGGCTCATGAATTATGTACGAGTCCACGCAGGAGGAATAACTTTGGGAACAGGGGGTGTACAGGAGAGTCAGGTTTCGATCCTGTGAAACTGTGGGTTATGGGCCCACCATGTGGTTTTTTTTTAATAATAGGAGCAGTGACATCTTGCACGGTCATGATAGCAAGGCATGTCAGGGAGTACCATGTCAGCTATGTCGGCAACAACGTTGGTACCAAGGGCGAGGGACGAAGAGAACCATTTTCCTGCTCGTTGAAACGAGGCGGACCAATAGGCAAGGTTCCCGTCCATCAGTGGTTACCGGAATGTCATCAACAATAGTAACAAGGTCTTACTGACAGAGTTGTACATCGAGGTGTTTGCACAAGCAGTGGATTATTACTGCTTATATCATATAGATCATAGAAAAGGTTTAAACAAACCAATGGAAGGAAAATATGATCATCAGATTAAACAGAACAATGGAAAGGAAAATATGTTTAAACACATATTTCGAGGGTATATCCTTCCCAAGGACAAGCAGAGCAAGATATCCATGACAGGATATAAAGTAGAAAACCATTTAGGTAAGGGGGGAGGAATCTCATGATATTACTCATACAACGGTGTTAGGATAAATGATAAATAAAATCTAGCATCGTGCTTCAAATGTTCCTATTGCAAATCGGAGTACCATTGACATGCTTCGAGATAGCATTGACATGGTCTTCATGTGAAGATCAGACTCTGGAAACACGAAGGATCCATCAGGAACAACTTGTAGAATAAGTCTTACAATTTCCTCATGGGTGAATGGATAACCTTGCTGAAAAGGAATCTATAATGATAGGTCCTCCAGCCGGGGGGGGGG
>NW_021284185.1:0-84750 GCF_002162155.2 Triticum dicoccoides
CGTTTCTTGGTAATGTTTCTAGTGTTCATGAGAATATGATGCTGCCTAACTTAGATACATTTGTGTTGCTTGCAATTGAAGGGCCTAGCACGGACAAGAAGGATGAACATTGGAGCATGGTCAAGCACGAAGATGAAGGTGCGTGCAAAGAGAACAAGAACGGAGGTTCAAGTGGAGATTTCCGGACTTTGAAGCCACCATGATGACATACAAGAAGATGGACGAAATATACAAGATGGCCTTTCATAAATTTCCTCCGTAGCTTATTATTGGTGTTGCGCCACCTTATTTTGGGCCAGGCCCATGTAATCTATTTTTAGAGTCCATATTATAGGGGAAAGGACTTAGGAGGTGTTTTAGTCCCACCTTGCCAAGGGTGGACAAAATCCCCTCTCTTTTCCCTATATATATAGCCCTTAAGGCTTCGTTTAGACTTGGGATTTGTTTAGTTAAAAGTTAGCCATTGGAACTTCGTGTACTTCGTTTGTGTCCAACGACCAGACCAAGACCGCTTACGGATCCCCACCATTATCAATACCTCATATATATTTGCAATATTCAGATTGCTTTATCATATTCTTGTACTTTCTGATTGCTGCGTCGGTCAAAAATTTTGCTGCATCTTGCGTTTGCACGTGAATTTCACTTGTGTCTTAGGCTCGCGTCTCTAGCACAGTCTAGCCTAGGACCAGCACTCGACCACTTTGAACGAATTTTCAGCTTGCACTAATTAACGTGGTTGTAGCATTTTTTTCCCACATATATAAAGCCAACCCAGCTCCACATATTTCTACACCGTCTATCCATACGTTCACCTGGCAATCGCTTTAGCCAACTTTTGGAGTTACTTGACACCGCTGGTTGCCGATCACCGCCTGCTGCATGGTAAGACATTGTAAGACATTGATATTTTCTTTACTGTGAGCGTTTTACTACCACATCCTAGTAGTTATAGGAACATTATTTTTGGATTTTGTTTCTTGTTTCTACTAATCATGACAGGATCTAGAGTCAATCCATGGGCTTTGTCGATCGCGGGAGACGTGCCACCACCTATGCAAATTCCACAACGATCACGAGAGGTGCATAAACATCCAAATGCACATGATCAGGTTAATGTTTCTATACCATCATTTAATGGCCGTTTTAGACCTGCTTTATATATTGAATGGGAGTTCGACATAAATATTATATTTGCTTCCCATAATTTTGATGAATGTAAAAAAGTTAAGGTTGCGGTTGGTTCTTTCACTGGTTATGCTTTAGTTTGGTGGAGTGAATATTGTCGGTTACACCCTGATTATATACCTATTACTTGGGATGTTTTGAAACTTGCCATGCGACATACATTCGTCCCCGCTTATTATACTCGTGACATGATTAAAAAGTTGCAACATTTAAAACAAGGTAGTGACACTGTAACGAAATATTATGATACTTTACAAACTACCTTGTTGCATTCCTCTTTAGAAGAAAGTGAAGAAGATTTTATGGATAGATTTTGGGGAGGATTAAACCGTGACATTCAGGAGATACTAATTCATGAAACATGTTATCCTATGGACCGTTTGTTTCATCTTGCTTGCAAAGCTGAACAGGAGATAACAAGACGTGTTGCCCACAAGATAAACAAGCAGAAGGTGCAAATCCCACGAGTTGCGACGGTTGTTCCTTCCACCACTGCGTCTCCTATGGCAACAACATCCATTGTTGAGAGCACTACATCACCTCCACCATGTGACGTGTCGCCACCTAGAGTGCCTACATCATCTTTGTCATCAGAGGTAATGACAAAGGTACCGATCTTCCACCTCCACATGAGTATGATGAATTCCTTGTCAATTTAAATGAACCATGCGATGAGCTACCCACTACTTTGATCACACCAGCTATTTTAGAGGACTATGTTCATGATTTGACTTTGCCATGTGATCAAACAATTTTGAGTGAACCCATTGAATTAACTATTGATGCAAAAGAACCATGTGAATCAGTGAAAAGATCAGATTTGGATCAAATACGTTTGAAAATAGTTGTGCCAATGTTTAATCATTTTGATATGACCTCTAATCTTGGTGATGGTTCATCATGGTTGGGATGGTTTAATGATGAGCATTGCCAATCTTTTATTATGAATAAGAGCTTCACTTATATGTGCAAACTGAGTTGCAATATTTTCATGCCTTTGACTTCTTGTGATAATATATTGGCTTTATTTTTCACGACTTTTGAAGGGTGCTCTTGTATAACTGTGTCACATGTGCCACAACTAAGATCAGTTAAAATGGATGACATATACATATACAACGTGTACACCTTGTCTCTATTGTTAGCCATATTTCAGATTAAGCAACGCCGAGGACGGCTTTGTTTTCAAGAAGGGGAGGATGATGAGGACATGGCTACCATAGTTACACCCATATCCCCTGTTGTTTTACATCTTGGAACAGTTGCTAGAGCTCAGATACGCCAATTAAATTATCAGGTACTTTCGTTTCTTGGTAATGTTTCTAGTGTTCATGAGAATATGATGCTGCCTAACTTAGATACATTTGTGTTGCTTGCAATTGAAGGGCCTAGCACGGACAAGAAGGATGAACATTGGAGCATGGTCAAGCACGAAGATGAAGGTGCGTGCAAAGAGAACAAGAACGGAGGTTCAAGTGGAGATTTCCGGACTTTGAAGCCACCATGATGACATACAAGAAGATGGACGAAATATACAAGATGGCCTTTCATAAATTTCCTCCGTAGCTTATTATTGGTGTTGCGCCACCTTATTTTGGGCCAGGCCCATGTAATCTATTTTTAGAGTCCATATTATAGGGGAAAGGACTTAGGAGGTGTTTTAGTCCCACCTTGCCAAGGGTGGACAAAATCCCCTCTCTTTTCCCTATATATATAGCCCTTAAGGCTTCGTTTAGACTTGGGATTTGTTTAGTTAAAAGTTAGCCATTGCAACTTCGTGTACTTCGTTTGTGTCCAACGACCAGACCAAGACCGCTTACGGATCCCCACCATTATCAATACCTCATATATATTTGCAATATTCAGATTGCTTTATCATATTCTTGTACTTTCTGATTGCTGCGTCGGTCAAAATTTTTGCTGCATCTTGCGTTTGCACGTGAATTTCACTTGTGTCTTAGGCTCGCGTCTCTAGCACAGTCTAGCCTAGGACCAGCACTCGACCACTTTGAACGAATTTTCAGCTTGCACTAATTAACGTGGTTGTAGCATTTTTTTCCCACATATATAAAGCCAACCCAGCTCCACATATTTCTACACCGTCTATCCATACGTTCACCTGGCAATCGCTTTAGCCAACTTTTGGAGTTACTTGACACCGCTGGTTGCCGATCACCGCTTGCTGCATGGTAAGACATTGTAAGACATTGATATTTGCTTTACTGTGAGCGTTTTACTACCACATCCTAGTAGTTATAGGAACATTATTTTTGGATTTTGTTTCTTGTTTCTACTAATCATGACAGGATCTAGAGTCAATCCATGGGCTTTGTCGATCGCGGGAGACGTGCCACCACCTATGCAAATTCCACAACGATCACGAGAGGTGCATAAACATCCAAATGCACATGATCAGGTTAATGTTTCTATACCATCATTTAATGGCCGTTTTAGACCTGCTTTATATATTGAATGGGAGTTCGACATAAATATTATATTTGCTTCCCATAATTTTGATGAATGTAAAAAAGTTAAGGTTGCGGTTGGTTCTTTCACTGGTTATGCTTTAGTTTGGTGGAGTGAATATTGTCGGTTACACCCTGATTATATACCTATTACTTGGGATGTTTTGAAACTTGCCATGCGACATACATTCGTCCCCGCTTATTATACTCGTGACATGATTAAAAAGTTGCAACATTTAAAACAAGGTAGTGACATTGTAACGAAATATTATGATACTTTACAAACTACCTTGTTGCATTCCTCTTTAGAAGAAAGTGAAGAAGATTTTATGGATAGATTTTGGGGAGGATTAAACCGTGACATTCAGGAGATACTAATTCATGAAACATGTTATCCTATGGACCGTTTGTTTCGTCTTGCTTGCAAAGCTGAACAGGAGATAACAAGACGTGTTGCCCACAAGATAAACAAGCGGAAGGTGCAAATCCCACGAGTTGCGACGGTTGTTCCTTCCACCACTGCGTCTCCTATGGCAACAACATCCATTGTTGAGAGCACTACATCACCTCCACCATGTGACGTGTCGCCACCTAGAGTGCCTACATCATCTTTGTTGATCATCAGAGGTAATGACAAAGGTACCGATCTTCCACCTCCACATGAGTATGATGAATTCCTTGTCAATTTAAATGAACCATGCGATGAGCTACCCACTACTTTGATCACACCAGCTATTTTAGAGGACTATGTTCATGATTTGACTTTGCCATGTGATCAAACAATTTTGAGTGAACCCACTGAATTAACTATTGATGCAAAAGAACCATGTGAATCAGTGAAAAGATCAGATTTGGATCAAATACGTTTGAAAATAGTTGTGCCAATGTTTAATCATTTTGATATGACCTCTAATCTTGGTGATGGTTCATCATGGTTGGGATGGTTTAATGATGAGCATTGCCAATCTTTTATTATGAATAAGAGCTTCACTTATATGTGCAAACTGAGTTGCAATATTTTCATGCCTTTGACTTCTTGTGATAATATATTGGCTTTATTTTTCACGACTTTTGAAGGGTGCTCTTGTATAACTGTGTCACATGTGCCACAACTAAGATCAGTTAAAATGGATGACATATACATATACAACGTGTACACCTTGTCTCTATTGTTAGCCATATTTCAGATTAAGCAACGCCGAGGACGGCTTTGTTTTCAAGAAGGGGAGGATGATGAGGACATGGCTACCATAGTTACACCCATATCCCCTGTTGTTTTACATCTTGGAACAGTTGCTAGAGCTCAGATACGCCAATTAAATTATCAGGTACTTTCGTTTCTTGGTAATGTTTCTAGTGTTCATGAGAATATGATGCTGCCTAACTTAGATACATTTGTGTTGCTTGCAATTGAAGGGCCTAGCACGGACAAGAAGGATGAACATTGGAGCATGGTCAAGCACGAAGATGAAGGTGCGTGCAAAGAGAACAAGAACGGAGGTTCAAGTGGAGATTTCCGGACTTTGAAGCCACCATGATGACATACAAGAAGATGGACGAAATATACAAGATGGCCTTTCATAAATTTCCTCCGTAGCTTATTATTGGTGTTGCGCCACCTTATTTTGGGCCAGGCCCATGTAATCTATTTTTAGAGTCCATATTATAGGGGAAAGGACTTAGGAGGTGTTTTAGTCCCACCTTGCCAAGGGTGGACAAAATCCCCTCTCTTTTCCCTATATATATAGCCCTTAAGGCTTCGTTTAGACTTGGGATTTGTTTAGTTAAAAGTTAGCCATTGCAACTTCGTGTACTTCGTTTGTGTCCAACGACCAGACCAAGACCGCTTACGGATCCCCACCATTATCAATACCTCATATATATTTGCAATATTCAGATTGCTTTATCATATTCTTGTACTTTCTGATTGCTGCGTCGGTCAAAATTTTTGCTGCATCTTGCGTTTGCACGTGAATTTCACTTGTGTCTTAGGCTCGCGTCTCTAGCACAGTCTAGCCTAGGACCAGCACTCGACCACTTTGAACGAATTTTCAGCTTGCACTAATTAACGTGGTTGTAGCATTTTTTTCCCACATATATAAAGCCAACCCAGCTCCACATATTTCTACACCGTCTAGCCATACGTTCACCTGGCAATCGCTTTAGCCAACTTTTGGAGTTACTTGACACCGCTGGTTGCCGATCACCGCCTGCTGCATGGTAAGACATTGTAAGACATTGATATTTGCTTTACTGTGAGCGTTTTACTACCACATCCTAGTAGTTATAGGAACATTATTTTTGGATTTTGTTTCTTGTTTCTACTAATCATGACAGGATCTAGAGTCAATCCATGGGCTTTGTCGATCGCGGGAGACGTGCCACCACCTATGCAAATTCCACAACGATCACGAGAGGTGCATAAACATCCAAATGCACATGATCAGGTTAATGTTTCTATACCATCATTTAATGGCCGTTTTAGACCTGCTTTATATATTGAATGGGAGTTCGACATAAATATTATATTTGCTTCCCATAATTTTGATGAATGTAAAAAAGTTAAGGTTGCGGTTGGTTCTTTCACTGGTTATGCTTTAGTTTGGTGGAGTGAATATTGTCGGTTACACCCTGATTATATACCTATTACTTGGGATGTTTTGAAACTTGCCATGCGACATACATTCGTCCCCGCTTATTATACTCGTGACATGATTAAAAAGTTGCAACATTTAAAACAAGGTAGTGACACTGTAACGAAATATTATGATACTTTACAAACTACCTTGTTGCATTCCTCTTTAGAAGAAAGTGAAGAAGATTTTATGGATAGATTTTGGGGAGGATTAAACCGTGACATTCAGGAGATACTAATTCATGAAACATGTTATCCTATGGACCGTTTGTTTCATCTTGCTTGCAAAGCTGAACAGGAGATAACAAGACGTGTTGCCCACAAGATAAACAAGCAGAAGGTGCAAATCCCACGAGTTGCGACGGTTGTTCCTTCCACCACTGCGTCTCCTATGGCAACAACATCCATTGTTGAGAGCACTACATCACCTCCACCATGTGACGTGTCGCCACCTAGAGTGCCTACATCATCTTTGTCATCAGAGGTAATGACAAAGGTACCGATCTTCCACCTCCACATGAGTATGATGAATTCCTTGTCAATTTAAATGAACCATGCGATGAGCTACCCACTACTTTGATCACACCAGCTATTTTAGAGGACTATGTTCATGATTTGACTTTGCCATGTGATCAAACAATTTTGAGTGAACCCATTGAATTAACTATTGATGCAAAAGAACCATGTGAATCAGTGAAAAGATCAGATTTGGATCAAATACGTTTGAAAATAGTTGTGCCAATGTTTAATCATTTTGATATGACCTCTAATCTTGGTGATGGTTCATCATGGTTGGGATGGTTTAATGATGAGCATTGCCAATCTTTTATTATGAATAAGAGCTTCACTTATATGTGCAAACTGAGTTGCAATATTTTCATGCCTTTGACTTCTTGTGATAATATATTGGCTTTATTTTTCACGACTTTTGAAGGGTGCTCTTGTATAACTGTGTCACATGTGCCACAACTAAGATCAGTTAAAATGGATGACATATACATATACAACGTGTACACCTTGTCTCTATTGTTAGCCATATTTCAGATTAAGCAACGCCGAGGACGGCTTTGTTTTCAAGAAGGGGAGGATGATGAGGACATGGCTACCATAGTTACACCCATATCCCCTGTTGTTTTACCTCTTGGAACAGTTGCTAGAGCTCAGATACGCCAATTAAATTATCAGGTACTTTCGTTTCTTGGTAATGTTTCTAGTGTTCATGAGAATATGATGCTGCCTAACTTAGATACATTTGTGTTGCTTGCAATTGAAGGGCCTAGCACGGACAAGAAGGATGAACATTGGAGCATGGTCAAGCACGAAGATGAAGGTGCGTGCAAAGAGAACAAGAACGGAGGTTCAAGTGGAGATTTCCGGACTTTGAAGCCACCATGATGACATACAAGAAGATGGACAAAATATACAAGATGGCCTTTCATAAATTTCCTCCGTAGCTTATTATTGGTGTTGCGCCACCTTATTTTGGGCCAGGCCCATGTAATCTATTTTTAGAGTCCATATTATAGGGGAAAGGACTTAGGAGGTGTTTTAGTCCCACCTTGCCAAGGGTGGACAAAATCCCCTCTCTTTTCCCTATATATATAGCCCTTAAGGCTTCGTTTAGACTTGGGATTTGTTTAGTTAAAAGTTAGCCATTGCAACTTCGTGTACTTCGTTTGTGTCCAACGACCAGACCAAGACCGCTTACGGATCCCCACCATTATCAATACCTCATATATATTTGCAATATTCAGATTGCTTTATCATATTCTTGCTCGTTCTTCGATTGCTTGCAGGAATAGACCTTCGTGGTCAGGCTGACCGTGCTTCCGGCATCGTCAGTAACCTTAGGAGATTGGTTTAGCGATTGCTAAGGCGCAACGTCGTGCACGTTTGTAGTCGGATCGTCAAAGTCGTCTCCACCAAACCAATAGTTATCATCTCATCGAAAGATCGGGACACCCTCGCCTCTATCATCAATTGAGTGGGCCTAGTCTGAACTATTCTACTTATGATAAAGAATTATATGCTCTTGTTCGGACCTTAGAAACATGGCAACATTATTTATGGCCCAAGGAATTTGTTATACATTCTGATCATGAATCTTTGAAACACATTAAAAGTCAAGCAAAACTGAACCGTAGACATGCTAAATGGGTTGAACTCATTGAGACTTTCCCTTATGTCATTAAACACAAGAAGGGTAAAGAAAATGTTATTGCTGATGCCTTGTCTCGTCGTTATACTATGCTTTCACAACTTGACTTTAAAATATTTGGTTTGGAGACCATCAAAGATCAATATGTTCATGATGCTGAATTTAAAGATGTATTGCAGAATTGTAAGGAAGGGAGAACTTGGAACAAGTTCGTTCTTAACGATGGATTTGTGTTTCGTGCTAACAAGCTATGCATTCCAGCTAGCTCCGTTCGTCTTTTGTTGCTACAGGAGGCGCATGGAGGAGGCTTAATGGGACACTTTAGCGTCAAGAAGACGGAGGATATACTTGCTACACATTTCTTTTGGCCAAAGATGAGATGGGATGTTGAGCGTTTTGTTGCTCGCTGCACTACATGTCAAAGAGCTAAGTCACGACTCAATCCTCATGGTTTATATATGCCTTTGCCAGTACCTAGTGTTCCTTGGGAGGATATATCTATGGACTTTGTTTTAGGTTTACCTCGAACAAAGAAGGGGAGGGCTAGCATATTTGTTGTCGTGGATCGGTTCTCAAAAATGGCACACTTTATACCATGTCATAAAAGCGATGATGCTGTTAATGTTGCTGATTTATTCTTTTGTGAAATTGTTCGCTTACATGGTGTGCCAAATACTATTGTTTCAGATCGTGATACTAAATTTCTTAGCCACTTTTTGAGATATTTATGGGCTAAGTTGGGGATAAGCTGCTTTTTAGTACTACTTGTCACCCCCAAACTGATGGACAAACTGAAGTAGTCAATAGAACATTGTCTACTATGCTTAGGGCTGTTTTGAAGAATAACAAGAAAATGTGGGAAGAATGCTTGCCTCATATTGAATTTGCTTATAATCGCTCATTGCATTCTAATACTAAGATGTGCCCTTTTGAAATTGTGTATGGTTTCCTACCTCGTGCACCTATTGATTTGTTGCCTCTTCCATCTTCAGAGAAGGTTAATTTTGATGCTAAAGAACGTTCTGAATTGATTTTAAAAATGCATGAGTTAACTAAGGAAAACATTGAGCGTATGAATGCTAAATATAAACTTGCTGGAGATAAGGGTATAGAACATGTTGTGTTTGCGCCTGGAGATCTTGTTTGGTTACATTTGCGTAAAGATAGATTTCCTAATCTGCGCAAATCAAAGCTAATGCCACGTGCTGATGGTCCTTTTAAGGTGTTAGAGAAAATAAATGATAATGTATATAAACTTGAGCTACCTGTAGATTTTGGGGTTAGTCCCACTTTTAACATTGCAGATTTGAAGCCTTATTTGGGTGAGGAAGATGCGCTTCCGTCGAGGACGACTTCATTTCAAGAAGGGGAGGATGATGAGGACATCAATACCATTGTTACACCCACAACCCCTACTGTTACATATACTGGACCAATTACTAGAGCTCGCGCACGCCAATTAAATTACCAGGTACTTTCGTTTCTTGGTAATTCTAATGTTCATGAGATTATGATGCTGCCTAAATTGGATACATTTGTTTTGCTTACAAATGAAGGGCCTAGCTTGGAGAAGGATGAACATTGGAGCAAGAACACGAATGGAGTTGATGGCATGCGCAAGGGGATCAAGAAGGGAGTTACAAGTGATGATTTCAGGACTTTGAAGCCGCCGTAAGGAGTGCATGAAGCCTTGGACGAAATATACAAGATGCCACTTCATAATATTCGTCCATAGGCTATTCTAGGTGTTGCGTCACCTTATTAATGGGCCAGGCCCATGTAATTTCGAAATACTTAAGTATAGGTTATTTTTAGAGTCCGTATGTGTGGGGAAACAAGAGTTAGGGTTGGTTTCGGACCCCACCCTCAAGGGCCACGAAATTCCCCCCTCTTCCTCCATATATACAGCCCTTAGGTCGTCGTTTAGACTTTGGGTTTTGTTTAGATTAAAAGTTCGCCATAGCTGCAACTTCGCGTACTTCGTTTGTGTCCAACGACCAGACCAAGACGTCACAGAACCCCACCTTGATCAATAAAGCTTTCATCTTATATTCGCAATATCCCGATTGCAATCTCAGTTTCTTGCTTGCTCTTCGTTTGCTCGCAGGAAACAGACCCTCGTGGTCAGGTTGATCGTGTTCCGGCGTGGTCAATAACCCTCGGAAGTTTGTTTAGCGATTGCTAAGGCGCGACGTCTCGCACGTTCGTAGTCGGATCGTCAAGGTCGACTCCCACAGAAAACGATAGCCACCATCTCATCGAAAGATCGGGACCCTCGCCTCTATCAAACTGCTAGGGGGGAGTTCAGTCACTCTGTGGGTGGCTAGTCCTATTTATAGGCAAAGGCCCTGGGCCTCTTCCCAAATATTGAGCGGGAAGGGCGCCAACAATTGGCCATTTTGAAGGGGAACATCTGATACACTTATCCTGACTAAAGTTGGTCCTCGCCTGCCAAAGGCTCTGGTGGTGACGCTGGCTTGGGCTCCACAATGACGTCCTTCCTGCCGTTGGACTGGTCTTGGTCTCGTTGCACCGAAACGGGTGCCTTTGCTTGATGCTCTCGCCTGCGCTTGCTCCCTTTGCACCAAAGAGGAAAGGAGGACACTGCGAGGGCTGGCGCCCGCCTGGCGCCCTTGGTCGTCATGGCTTGCGTCACGGGCACCTCGTGAGGTACCCCGCCTTGATCTCTCCGCCTCCTCGCGAGCCAGCCTGATGTGGCCGTGCCTGAGGTAGCTCCGTGTCGTCCGCCCCGCGAGGCTTGGCCCCTCGCGAGGGTCTTGGGGTTGTGTTGATGAAGATGGGCCGTGCTGGGCCCCCCTTTGAGCCACGCCGCAGGCCGCAGGCAGGCAAGTCCGGGGACCCTCATTCCCAGAACGCTGACAAACATACTTGTTTATCATATGTGGCTGTGAAGCCTCGCTGCTGTTGCAATGTTCTTTGAAGATATCATCAGCATCCCGTGGTTGCAAATCTAGTTGTTGTAGTTTATTATGCGCCCTCTATTTAGGTAAAATTAATTTTAATTGCATGCACTGGTTTGAATTGATCATCAATGGTTCATCTAAACTAATGAAAGAAGGGTGTGTGCTTATACGACAATATATGTGCTTCACTCTATTTTTATGCTTGTTCGAGGTGCTAGCCCTAAAAGAACAAATGTTTTGCTTGATGGGGTTGGTAGCTCCATAACTAATAGAAGCATCAAATTGGTCATGCAACTTGGGAAGATCAAGAACGCACAAAAAAAATAATGAACAGAGGCTCAGAGCAGTGATGTAATAGCTAAAATCAGAAAATGTAGGGTAAAACGAACAAAAAGCAGCAGAACCACATGCTAGTTTGCTGATGCGTAATTAAGCATAGAGAACATGAAGTAGTCTGATGGAACCAACAGGTGGCATCAGAACAACACCATTATCATAAATATAGCATGCAAGAAGTAAAATAGTAGGCAGTGATATCTAAGAAGTACAGTAATACTTAGGACAAAACTAAAGCATTGTAACAATATGTGCACTACTTTGTAATTTAGCACATGTAACATGTTCACTGCTAGAAGTATGGCCCTACAGGTGCAAGCAGAATAAGGCGTCTCATGAAAAAATCAATAATGTCATTGAGTTTGAGCCAGCTGTCGTCGTTGTTGAAGCGGCTCCGGTGCTTCGGTTGCGGCGCATCTCGACATACAAGAAAGCTCATCTATGGTAAGTGAGAAATCCCATGATAAAGAAGAGAAAAACCGAAGGAGTACAAATTGAAATAACCTAATGAGGCTGCGGCATCAGTAAAATAGGGCTGGTGGAGTTGAATATGGCGTCCGTGGAGCGGGTCCGGTGCGGTGTACAGTGCTTTCGGTGAGGCGGAACTGTTGTGGCGGACAAGGGCTTGTATGAAGGGCTAGCGATGGGGCGGACGAGGGAGTCAGTGAAGGGCCTACACTGTGGTGGACGAGGGCACCGGTGAAGCAGATCCAGTGCGGTGGACCATGATGGCGGTTAATGAGATCTGGAGCGGTGCAAGCCAGTCGTTGAAGCGGCTCCAGTGAAGTGGTGAGTTGGCAGTTGGGGGTTCCAAGGTGCGGAAGGTAGATCCGGCGGGGTGTGAAGTCCACTGCTGCAACGGAGGACCAGATTCAGTGGCTTGGCGTGGTTGGGGTCGGGGAGGGGCTTTGAGGAAGAATGTTGGGGGCAAAGAGGGGAAATAATGGAGTTACCAAAGCAGCCGTTATCCGTTCATGTGGCGGGGGTAAAATATGAATATCGCAGGGCTAAACTTTCGAGCGTGAGATATTTCGATGTGAGTGGGATGTTTGAAAGCTTTTGGCGCCTGAAATTAAGTGTTCTGCTCTTGTACGGCCGACTATGATCTCATGGCCGAGAATTTATTTGTTTTGCACGCAAAAAAAGTGCAAGTTTCGAAAATCAATGTCTCCAACTTGAAACTTAGATTGTCCATTAAATTCAAATATGGATCATTGAGCTAGTGCAAGCAAATACCATCATATGGTCCAATTCAAATGAAATTCCAAATGTGTTTATCCTAAATATGATGACCAAAGCAAAAATGTGTATGTGTATGAATAAAGTGGATCATTATAAAGTTTGAACATGCCCGTATGTGTATATCTCTAGGTTTGATATATGACTTTGAAATCACGAAATCCCGGCTTAAAAATGTACCTCTGTTTAAATGAATTACAAAAGCTAATGATGGAGTAGAATTCCAAAATTCCAATCTTAGGTTTGTAATTCCAATACTTCAAAGTATAACATGCATGTTCAAAAGTATCGTTATCTCATAATCCAAACTGTGAAACAAATTGATCAACCATGAGTCCACACACTATTGACCATATGTATCTCAACTACGCTAAAGTCTCTCAAATATAGACACCTCACTCTTTATCTGGACCCCAATATAGGTCTCTGTCACTTTGTCTCTCGGGCATGCACACATCTCTTCCCCCACTCTCTAGGTCTCGTGGCATCTCTCTTTCCCAAGCACACGCACTATATAGAGTGTATCTTTCCCATACACACAAAACGTCGCCCCCAAACCTCTATCTCCTAGTTATGTGGTTCTTGCACACTCAGCTCACACACCACCCCCACTGCAAACAAGCACACTTTGTCTCCTTGTGAACAACTCTCCTCTTTATATCTCTCCCACATGCGGACCCGCCCCAGCTCCTTCCCTTTACATATATGTCGTGCCTCTTTCTATAGCTCCCTAATGTATCATCGTTCTCAATCTCGCATGTTGTTCTCTACACCATCTATTCTAGATCTCTCATGAAGTCCCTATCACACACACGATGACTCCCTTCCCTTTCGTCTCCGTACATAGGCCACTTTCGAACAACATCAACATTGTCTCCCTATCTATACGCCACTTTTGCACACAAACGACCCCTCTCTCTCCCCCTCTCTTCCTCTCTCTCTCCCTCGCTAGCTCTCTCTCTCACTCTCACACCCCTCTCCCACACACACTCGATGTTTCTTCCAAATAGTCTTCTCCCCGCCCGCACCCGTGCTATCCCGCTACTACACATGTGTAACGCCCCAGACACACCCGCCGGTGGTCGTTACTCCTGGCGGGATCTAGACTGGCCCCACAGATCAATACTACTCTTTTCTGCGCACTTTGTCCTCACTCGTGCACACCCGGGAGCAACTTCCGGTCGGTCACCCATTCTAAAATTTCTCCAAGCTGAGCACGCTTAACTTTGGAGTTCTGTCCGAATGGGCTTCCGGAAAAGAAGGAATTCCTTATTGATATGAGTAGTCTATCATCCCTATTAAGCCAGGCTATCACATACACCCCCACTCAGAGGAACCGACGTCTTCGTCGGGCCACAGGAACGTTCCCTCTTGGCACATACGTCTGTGCATCCAGTCCGGTACATGTGCCATGTCGGGCGCCACGACGGGTCACAAACGTCATGAACAACATGACCGCGCGCCTGTCCGCAAACATTCGTGTAACCGTGAGGTCCGGCTCTGTTACCAACCTGTAACGCCCCAGACACACCCGCCGGTGGTTGTTACTCCTGGCGGGATCTAGACTGGCCCCACAGATCAATACTAGTCTTTTCTGCGCACTTTGTCCTCACTCGTGCGCACTCGGGAGCAACTTCCCAGCCAGTCACCCATCCTAAAATTACTCCAAGCTGAGCACGCTTAACTTTGGAGTTCTGTCCGAATGGGCTTCTGGAAAAGAAGGAATTCCTTATTGATATGAGTCGTCTATCATCCCTATTAAGCCAGGCTATCACAACATGCCTTGTCTCTCTTTGGCACACATGTCACACCATTCCCCCTTCCCTATAGTAGGTTTACATCATTAGTGGTCTCTCTTCTCCACATACACACACTCCCTCTCACACACACGCGTGCACACAAACACACACAGACACGCACAAACACCCATCTATCTGGATCCTTCTTTTAAGACACACACCCTTTCATATTATCTCTAGCTCTAGGTATGTATATATCTCCCCTCTCTAGCTCAGATGTACACCAAAATTCTCCATCTCTCTAACTCACACATCTCTCCCCATGTCCGCATGTGTATCTCACACACTCACTCTCTGATTATGTCTATGTGTCTCCACATTACACAACACAAAGCCCCATGCACATGTCTCTCTCTATCCTCCACACACAGAGACACGAAGAATCTCTTATCATTGCCCCAGTCTCTACACATATCACACACGCACACTATATATCTCTCTCGCACACACGCTCAACAAAGGTTTTCCCATGAATAACTTACCGTCTATTCAGCAACAGTCATGGCAGTACGGTGAACACGAGACATAAAAAAGAATAAATCTACACGTGCGTAGACCACCTAGTATGACTACTAGGACTATAGCAAGCTGAAAGCATGCCGCTGTCACCCTCTCCTTATCAGCGACGGGAAAACCTTTATTTTACATAGTCGAGAAGTCATCATGTTAAGGCCCCACATGCTCGGCCGTTAAATAGAATGTAGATCCAAGTATACAAAAAAAAGTATTAGTAATACATTTGTATCTCCATACTTATATCTCTTCTCTTATAAAAAACTGAGTTGGTGATGATGGTACACCTGCCATCTTGCAATATAGACAGTTTGATCAATATCTGAAGGATAGAACTTAAACTAAAAGATACCCGCACCTCTCTCCACATTTGCAGACAAGGCCTTCCCTCGTTCATTCTTATCTCCCACAACCTCATTGTTGAGCAATTAAAAAAGGAAGCCTCTGGAACAAACTAGCATGGTGGTCGCTGCCGGCGTTGTCCATCCCCGTGCCTCTGCTCAGTCCGACCACTAATCACCATCACGCCCCACTCCTCCTCACCTTATCTCTCCTCTTTCTTGAGATATCATTAGTTTTTACACATGGGATTACTCCCGCATGGGTCAATCACAATAGGTGTTTTTATAAAAAAATGCATCTTGATGGTTCGTGCAATGCACGGACATCTTGGCAGTACTCCTACAGAAGACTTAGTTGGTGATGATGATGTGTCTGCCATCCGTCATTTCTAGATATACATCCAACGGCTGTGAGGTAAGTTGTTGCCTTTTCACAACAACATCCCACTTCTCTACCAATTTGCAGAAAAACCCTTAATTAGTATCTTAAAACCAATCACATCCCTCCCTCACCTCACCAAAACAGCCCAAAGAATATATTCTAATTGAAACATAATATATCTCTAGTGATATATGTATATCAAAATTAGAGTGTTTTCTATCAAGTTTGTGAATAGTATTATTATAATTATGATTCGTTGCAATGCACGTGAACATTGCTAGAATTTCCAATCATGCAAAAAATGCTAGTATTTTCATAGTTTAGAGTTTTCCATGAAGATATTATTCACTCATGGTTGATATGTAGGTTGAATTACGTACACATAGGCACCATGTAACTAGCCATGCTTATTGGCTTCCAAAGCTTAACTTTCGCTCCTATTTACAGTATGTAGAGTATTTAACAAAAAACTACCACTTTCAACCAGCTCTAGGAAGAAACTATTGTACAAAAAATAGCAAAAACATACCCAACATTTCTTAATTTGCGCCAAAAAACTACTACCTAGTGCCGATTAGGCTCGGTTAAACCCGTTTATGACAGGGTTGGCCCACACATCCGTGCTGACGAGGCAGCTTAAAACAACACATTTTGTTTGACCATTGAGACGAGGGACCCACATCCGACCTTCTATCTTGTTCTTACTCCTCCAATCATTATTTTTCCGGAACATTACTTCAAACAATATTAATGCGTGTTGATGAGCGAGTTAGCCGCCACTCCGTCGGATGGGCCGGACGCCGCGCTGGCCTCCGCACGGGTTGGCTGGCTGGCCCAAGCGTGACTCACACGCGAGCAAGCCGCCGCGCTGGCCTTCGCTCGAGCTAGCTGGCTGGCCTTAGCGCGACGCGTGCGAGTAAGCCGCTGCACCCGCCGTGCCAACTGAGGGAGTCCTGAACTAAGGGGTCCTCGGGCATCCGGACTATTAGCCATGGGTCGGACTGATGGCCTGTGAAGATACGAAGACCAAAGACTGCACCCGTGTCCGGATGGGCCTCGCCTTGGCGTGGCAGGCAATCTTGGCGACCAAATATGTAGATTCCTTTCTTTGTAACCGACCTTGTGTAACCCTAGATCCTCCTGGTGTCTATATAAACCAGAGGACTTTGCCCGGAGGATATACATTATCATAACCATACAAACTAGACCTCTAGGGTTTAGCCATTACGATCTCGTGGTAGATCAACTCTTGCAATACTCACATTCATCAAGATCAATCAAGTAGGAGATAGGGTATTACCTCCATAGAGAGCGCCCGAACCTGGGTAAAACATCGTGTCCCCTATCTCCTGTTACCATTGACCTTAGACGCACAGTTCGGGACCCCCTACCTGATAGAGGCGGGGTGTCCCGATCTTTCGATGAGATGATACTACCGATTTGGTGGAGACGACTTTGACGATCCGACTACAAACGTGCACGATGTTGCGCCTTAGCAATCGCTAAACCAATCTCCTGAGGTTACTGACGATGCTGGAAGCACGGTCAGCCTGACCACGAAGGTCTATTCCTGCAAGCAATCGAAGAACGAGCAAGAATATGATAAAGCAATCTGAATATTGCAAATAAATATGAAGTATTGATAATGGTGGGGATCCGGAAGCGGTCTTGGTCTGGTCGTTGGACACAAACGAAGTACACGAAGTTGCAATGGCTAACTTTTAACTAAACAAATCCCAAGGAAAAGCTACTAGATGGATCTACTTATATAGGAGCAAGGGGTGGAGGCCAAGGAGGTGGGAGGACGTCCCAAGGCAGCCTAAAACTAAATCTAGGTCGTACAAGGCCAATGGGCCCAAGTGGAGGTGATGTAACACCTTTGGACTTGTAGTTTGACTCGGATTCTGCTGCAGCATCAGATTGTTTCGTCCACAACTCAAAGCTCCGGCCGAATTTGAAGGTGATTCCAATTGGGTTGGAAAGTGCACGAAATCTAGTTTCCAACAAAAAAAGAATCACCCAATTCGGAGTCCGTATGAAAAACTTGTGTGCGTTTTGAGTCAGGTGTGTCTGTGCAGTCCGAATCTGAATCCAGAACGTGAGAGACTTGGACTCTATCTTCTCTTGGGCCAAAAGTGACGTGAGAGAACTTTCTGGACAGCAAATAAACATATCTTTCTTCCTTATCTTCATATGTGGATTGTACAAATGTCCCATACACCTGCAATTAGACAAAACACAAAAGTGTGTGAAGTATTTTTGTTCTGGATAACATAAATAGATTATTGAATAGTTTGCACTAGAAATCACCTGACAAATATGCATATATGCAATATTTTTGGTCATATCCAAGGTAGTCATGTCCTCATCATCCTCCCCTTCTTGAAAATAAAGCCGTCCTCGGCGTTGCTTAATCTGAAATGTGGCTAACAAAAGAGACAAGGTGTACATGTTGTATATGTATATGTCATCCATTTTTACTTCCCTTGATTTTTGCATATATGACACATGAATATATGAGTAACTTGCATAGTTCATAAAATCTAAAGCCAAAAAATTAGCACAAGAAGTAGAAGGCATGAAAATATTGCAACTCAGTTTGCACATATAAGTGAAGCTCTTATTCATTTCAAAAGATTGACAATGTTCATCATTAAACCATCCCAACATTGGTGAATAAACCTTACTTGCATCAAATTTACATGCTACAACATGCTTAAATAAGCAAACATGCAATAAGTCATTCAACACAGAATCATCACCAAGATTAGAGGTCATATCAAAATGATTAAACATTGGTTCTTTTGCATCAATAGTTAATTCAATGGGTGCACTCAAAATTGTTGGTATTTCAGTTGTTTGATCACATGGCAAAGTCAAATTATCAACGTAGTCCTCTAAAATAGGTGGTGTGATCAAAGTAGTGGGTAGCTCATCAGATGGTGCATTCAAATTGACAAGGCATTCATCATTCTCATGTAGAGATGAAAGATCAGTACCTTTGTCATTACCTCTTATGATCAACTCAGATGATGTAGCCACTCTCGGGGGCGATGTGTCACATGGTGGAGGTGATGTAGTCCTGACAACAACGGATGTGGTTGTCATAGTATGCCTAGTAATTGAAGGAACAATCATATCAACTCTTGGAATGTGCACCGTGCGCTTGTTCTCCTCGTGGCCAACACGTCGTTTTATTTCCTGTTCAGCTTTGCAAGCAAGATGAAACAAATGGTCCATAGGATAACACTCTTCATGAATTAGTATCTCTTGAATATCACGGTTTAATCCTCCCCAAAATCTATCCATAAAATCATCTTCACTTTCTTCTAAAGAGGAATGCAACAAGGTAGTTTGTAAATCATCATAATATTTTGTTACAGTTTCACTACCTTGTTTTAAGTGTTGCAACTTCTTAGTCATGTCACGAGTGTAATAAGCAGGGACGAAAGTATGTCGCATGGCAAGTTTCAAATCATCCCAAGTAGTAGGTATATAATCAGGGTGTAACCGACAATATTCACTCCACCAAACCAAAGCATAACCAGTGAAAGAACCAACCGCAACCTTAACCTTTTTATGTTCATTGAAATTATGGGAAGCAAATATATTTTTTATGTCGAACTCCCATTCAATATATAAAGCAGGTTTAAAACGGCCATTAAATGGTGGTATAGATACATTAACCTGATCATGTGCATTTGGATGTTTGTGCACCTCTCGTGACGGTTGTGGTATTTGCAAAGGTGGTGGCACGTCTCCCGCGATCGACAAAGCCCATGAATTGACTCTGGATCCTGTCATGATTAGTAGAACAAGAAACAAAACCCAAAACTAATGTTCCTATAACTACTAGGATGTGGTGGTAAAACGCTCACAGTAAAGCAAATATCAATGTCTTACAAGTTCTTACCATGCAGCAGGCGGTGATCGGCAACCAGCGGTGTCAAGTAACTCCGAATATTGAGTAAAGCGATTGCCAGTGGAGTGTACGTATACACGGTGTAGAAATATGTGGAGCTGGGTTGGCTATATGTGGTAGCAAAAGATTAGCAATAATCAATTCAAAGATGCAATGTTGAATAAACGCTCAACGACGGTACTGTGCTGGTCCTAGGCTAGACCGGACTAGAGACGCGAGCCTAGAACACTAATGAGGTCACGGCGTAGCACAACTAGCATCAATGAAGGATACTACGTAGCTCTTGACAGCAAGATATAAGTGAAGATCACAACGGCAGTGAAGATAATGATGAAAAACAACTGCCAAGCAGGATATACAACAACTCTCTCTACAACTTTCCTCTTGAAAAGTTTGAGACAATTTTTTTTTGTTTTTTTTTCTTCTCTCTTTTTTTTTCCTCACACTTTTTTTTTCTTTCTCTCCTTTTTTTTCTCTGACTTTTTTTTCCTTTTTTTTCTCTCGTTTTTTTCTCTCTTTTTTTCTCCCTCTTTCCAAAACAAACTAGATAAGATGCAGATTGGATCAAGTGAAGATGTGAACGATCTCAACTATTATTATGACAATGAATGGTGGGTAGCACGTGGTGGAAATTGATGGATGGGTGGTGGACAGCGGAAGAGATAATGATGCAGCGGTGGCGTGACTAATGTGAACAGAACTCGAAACTCTAAACGAACTAGACACTAAGACCAGCAACTCGACACGACGATGCAATCGATAATTCAACTATGCAATCAATGAAAAGAAAATTGCAACGGCTCAGACTGGCTTGGACCAAGGATGAATAGATCTAACTCTTTTTTGTGGCTTTTTCTTGGACAATAGGTAAGAAATTAAATCTAATCTAGGAAAACTGGAAATTCTCACCGAGCAACCTGGAAATCTGATACCACTTGATAGAGGCGGGGTGTCCCGATCTTTCGATGAGATGATAACTATCGATTTGGTGGAGACGACATTGACGATCCGACTACAAACGTGCACGACGTTGCGCCTTAACAATCGCTAAACCAACTCCGAGAGGTTATTGACCACGCCGTGATAGAGGCGGAGGTGTCCCGTCTTTCGATGAGATGGTGGATTTCGCTTTGGTGGAAGTCGACTTTGACGATCCGACTACGAACGTGCGAGGACGTCGCGCCTTAGCAATCGCTAAACCAACTCCGAGAGGTTATTGACCACGCCGGAGCACGATCAACCTGACCACGAGGGTCTGTTTCCTGCGAGCAAACGAAGAACAAGCAAGAAACTAAGATTGCAATCTGGATATTGCGAATATAAGATGAAAGCTTTATTGATCAAGGTGGGGTTCTGTGACGCCTTTGTCTGGTCGTTGAACACAAACGAAGTACGCGAAGTTGCAGCTATGGCGAACTTTTAATCTAAACAAAACCCAAAGTCTAAACGATGCCCTAAGGGCTGTATATATGGAGGAAGAGGGGGGAAATTTCGTGGCCCTTGGTGGAGGAGTCCGAAATCAACCCTATCTCTTGTTTTCCCACACATACGGACTCTAAAAATAGCCTATACTTATGTATTTCGAAATTACATGGGCCTGGCCCAATAATAAGGTGACGCAGCACCTAAAATAGCCTCGGGACGAAATTTATGAAGTGGCATCTTGTATATTTCGTCCAAGGCTTCATGCACCCATTATGGTGGCTTCAAAGTCCTGAAATCATCACTTGTAACTCCGTTCTTGTTCCCCTTGCGCATGCCATCATCTCCATGCTTGTTCTTGCTCCAATGTTCATCCTTCTCCAAGCTAGGCCCTTCATTTGTAAGCAAAACAAATGTATCCAATTTAGGCAGCATCATATTCTCATGAACATTAGAATCATTACCAAGAAACGAAAGTACCTGGTAATTTAGTTGGCGTGCACGAGCTCTAGTAATTGGTCCAGTATGTATAGCAGCAGGGGCTGTGGGTGTAACAATTGTATTGATGTCCTCATCACGTCTCCCGCGATCGAGAAAGCCCATGAATTGACTCTGGATCCTGTCATGATTAGTAGAACAAGAAACAAAACCCAAAAATAATGTTCCTATAACTACTAGGATGTGGTGGTAAAACGCTCACAGTAAAGCAAATATCAATGTCTTACAAGTTCTTACCATGCAGCAGGCGGTGATCGGCAACCAGCGGTGTCAAGTAACTCCGAATATTGAGTAAAGCGATTGCCAGGGGAGCGTACATATACACGGTGTAGAAATATGTGGAGCTGGGTTGGCTATATATGGTAGCAAAAGATTAGCAATAATCAATTCAAAGATGCAATGTTGAATAAACGCTCAACGACGGTACTGTGCTGGTCCTAGGCTAGACCGGACTAGAGACGCGAGCCTAGAACACTAATGAGGTCACGTCGTAGCACAACTAGCATCAATGAAGGATACTAAGTAGCTCTGGACAGCAAGATATAAGTGAAGATCACAACGGCAGTAAAGATAATGAGGTGAAACAACAGCCAAGCAGGATATATCAACAACTTTGTCTCCAACTTTCCTCTGAAAAAGTTTGTGCCGATTTTTTTGTTTTTTTTTCTTCTCTTTTTTTTTCCTCACACTTTTTTTTTCTTTCTCTCCTTTTTTTCTCTCTATTTTTTTCTCCTTTTTTTTCTCGTTTTTTTCTCTCTTTTTTTCTCCCTCTTTCCAAAACAAACTAGATAAGATGCAGATTGGATCAAGTGAAGATGTGAACGATCTCAACTATTATTATGACAATGAATGGTGGGTAGCACGTGGTGGAAATTGATGGATGGGTGGTGGACAGCGGAAGAGATAATGATGCAGCGGTGGCGTGACTAATGTGAACAGAACTCGAAACTCTAAACGAACTAGACACTAAGACCAGCAACTCGACACGACGATGCAACCGATAATTCAACTATGCAAGCAATGAAAAGAAAATTGCAAAGGCTCAGACTGGCTTGGACCAAGGATGAATAGATCTAACTCTTTTTTGTGGCTTTTTCTTGGACAATAGGTAAGAAAATAAATCTAATCTAGGAAAACTGGAAATTCTCACCGAGCAACCTGAAAACTGATACCACTTGATAGAGGCGGGGTGTCCCGATCTTTCGATGAGATGATACTACCGATTTGGTGGAGACGACTTTGACGATCCGACTACAAACGTGCACGATGTTGCGCCTTAGCAATCGCTAAACCAATCTCCTGAGGTTACTGACGATGCTGGAAGCACGGTCAGCCTGACCACGAAGGTCTATTCCTGCAAGCAATCGAAGAACGAGCAAGAATATGATAAAGCAATCTGAATATTGCAAATAAATATGAAGTATTGATAATGGTGGGGATCCGGAAGCGGTCTTGGTCTGGTCGTTGGACACAAACGAAGTACACGAAGTTGCAATGGCTAACTTTTAACTAAACAAATCCCAAGGAAAAGCTACTAGATGGATCTACTTATATAGGAGCAAGGGGTGGAGGCCAAGGAGGTGGGAGGACGTCCCAAGGCAGCCTAAAACTAAATCTAGGTCGTACAAGGCCAATGGGCCCAAGTGGAGGTGATGTAACACCTTTGGACTTGTAGTTTGACTCGGATTCTGCTGCAGCATCAGATTGTTTCGTCCACAACTCAAAGCTCCGGCCGAATTTGAAGGTGATTCCAATTGGGTTGGAAAGTGCACGAAATCTAGTTTCCAACAAAAAAAGAATCACCCAATTCGGAGTCCGTATGAAAAACTTGTGTGCGTTTTGAGTCAGGTGTGTCTGTGCAGTCCGAATCTGAATCCAGAACGTGAGAGACTTGGACTCTATCTTCTCTTGGGCCAAAAGTGACGTGAGAGAACTTTCTGGACAGCAAATAAACATATCTTTCTTCCTTATCTTCATATGTGGATTGTACAAATGTCCCATACACCTGCAATTAGACAAAACACAAAAGTGTGTGAAGTATTTTTGTTCTGGATAACATAAATAGATTATTGAATAGTTTGAACTAGAAATCACCTGACAAATATGCATATATGCAATATTTTTGGTCATATCCAAGGTAGTCATGTCCTCATCACTACCCGAGATCCGCCGGTTTTGACACCGACATTGGAGCTTTCATTGAGAGTCCCACTATGCTACCGCCAAAAGGTTTGATGGCCCCTTCAACCGTCAATAATGATGCTGTCCAAGGAGAAACTTTCCTCCCGGGACAAATCTTTGTGTTCGGCGGCTTCGCACTGCGGGCCAATTCGTTTGGCCATCTGGAGCAGATCGAAAGCTACGCCCCTGGCCATCAGGTCAGATTTGGGAGCTTGAAGTATGTCGCGGACATCCGTGGAGACTTGATCCTCGCCGGATTTGAGACCGCGGCTACCACTACTGTTCACCCCGAGAGACATGACCTAAATCTGTCATCAGACTGCATCCAGGAGACAGATCCCGTAACTGCTCTAGCCTTAGATCCGAAGCAGACTGTGCCATCCAAGGACGGGAGGCTCAACCCCGCCACGAAGGCCACAGATTCCCCGGTGTTGGAGCTGCACATAGACTTAATCTCACATGATACCTGTGCCACCGGAGCTCCGAACTCGTCTTCGGCCGTAAGTTCAAACCATATGGGCCTGTGGGCGCTGAACTTGATCGTTTATCGATCTTTGAATCCAGCGCCACAGACTTCTTCCAGCACTCGCCTTTGGGCGACATGCTAAACTCATTAAAAAAACCTATCCTTGACGGAGGACTCACAGCCGAACTATATCCGGTCCGAACTAGGGGCTGACGGTGGAGAATTTTGCTTCCCACCTGCCACTCACTTCATAGCCATGGTCGAGGATTTGACCAACACACTTGATTACAACTCCGAGGACATCGACGGTATGGACGACGATGCCGGAGAAGAAGAGGCCCAGAACCCGCCGTTCACTGGACGCTGGATGGCCACTTCCTCGTATGATGTATACATGGTGGATGCACCAAAGGAGAACAGCGGCGATGACAAGGAAGACCCAACTGAGGTTAAACCTTCTGAAATACAATCAAAGCGCCGGCTTCAGCGCGCCGCTATAAGTCACACCGCAGTAAAGACAGCAACGCCAGCATAGGAGAAGATAACACTCCACAAGGTGCCGAAGACAACAAAGACCCGGTTGATGCAGCTAATGAACAAGATGAACGGGAAGATGAGCAGGTTAGCCCTGGTAAACAGGCCACGCACAAAGATTCGGATGATGATAATTATCTTCCGCTCTCCCAGGATGAGGTGAGCCTCGGCACAAAGGATTTCATCATGCCTGAGGAACCTCTTGAGCAGGAGCGCTTCAAGCGCCAGCTAATAGCCACTACAAGGAGCCTGAAGAAGAAGCAGGAACTTCAAGCTGACCAAGATTTGCTCAATGATAAATGGACCGATATCCTAGCAGTCGAAGAATACGGCCTCAAGCACCCAACCAAAAGCTACCCAAAGCGCAAATTGCTACCTCAGTTTGACGAGGAGGTGCCAGAATACATACCACCATCCTACAATGCAGCTGACCGACCACCACATGGTCGGGACAAAATGACAACTCATGCCGAACACTAGCCCGCCCCGCCTCATCGCACAGGTAGAGGTAAATTAACCCATGGCCATACATATGACCTCCGGCAAAACCTGAACAATAAAGCAGGACATACCAGATCAATCTACGGATCGCGAGGACATGCCTCGACACGCGACGATGGCCACCTATTCGGACATGACAAACATAGTCATGCGCGGGCTGAAAACCACAGACGGACTCCATCAGAGCTACATCGCGATACAGCCCGATATAGAGGCGCCGCACACCCTCATTGCTTCACTGATGAGGTCATGGATCATGAATTCCCAGAAGGGTTCAAACCCGTGAATATAGAATCATACGATGGAACCACGGACCCCGCGGTGTGGATCGAAGACTTCATTCTCCACATTCATATGGCCCGCGGAGATGACCTCCATGCCATCAAATACCTCCCTTTAAAACTTAAGGGGCCAGCTCAGCATTGGCTAAATAGTCTGCCTGAAAATTCTATTGGCAGTTGGGAGGACTTGCAAGAGGCCTTCCTCGATAACTTCCAAGGTACATATGTTTGACCTCCGGACGTTGATGACTTAAGCCATATAGTTCAACAGCCCAGAGAGTCTGCCAGGAAATTTTGGACTGGGTTCTTAACTAAAAAGAACCAAATCATCGACTGTCCGGATGCCGAAGCCCTAGCAGCTTCCAAACATAGCATCCGCGACGAATGGCTCGCTCGCCACCTCAGCCAAGAAAAGCCAAAATCCATGGCGGCCCTCACGGCACTCATGACCCGCTTTTGTGCGGGCTAGGACAGTTGGTTGGCCTGTAGCAAAAACAATGCAAGCGATGTCGGCACCCCTGAGGTTAAAAATAACAAGGACAAGTCTTGACGCAACAGATACAAGCGTCGAAACAACAGCGACAACACCGAGGATACGACGGTCAATGCCGGATTCAGTGGCTCTAAGTCCGGTCAGCGAAAGAAGCCGTTCCAAAAGAACAAATCAGGCCCATCCAGCTTGGACAGCATACTTGATCGTCCGTGCCAGATTCATGGCACCCCAGACAAACCACCCGATCATACAAATAGAGATTGCTAGGTTTTTAAATAGGCCAGCAAATTAAACACCAAGAACAGGGAAAAGGGATCGCAAAACGAGGACGATGGCGAAGAGCCCCGGCAACCGAACACAGGGGGACAGAAGAAGTTTCCCCCTTAGGTCGAAATGGTGAACATGATATACGCTACCCACATCCTCAAGAGGGAGCGCAAGCGTGTGCTCAGGGACATCTACGAGATAGAGCCAGTTGCCCAAAAATTTAATTAATGGTCGTCATGTCTGATCACTTTTGATCACCGGGATCATCCGACCAGTATCTGTCACGGTGGTTCAGCCGCATTGGTCCTAGACCCAATAATTGATGGGTTCCACCTGACTCGCGTCCTTATGGACGGAGGTAGCAGCCTCAATCTGCTCTATCAGGATACAACACGAAAAATGGGCATTAACCCATCACGGATCAAGCCCACCGGGACTACCTTCAAAGGAGTCATACCTGGTGTAGAGGCCCACTGTACGGGCTCAATCACACTAGAGGTTGTCTTCGGATCTCCGGACAACTTCCGAAGCAAGGACTTAATCTTTGATATCGTCCCCATCCGCATCGGCTATCACGCACTGCTCGGACGAACTGTGTTTGCTCGATTCAACGCAGTACCACATTATGCTTATCTCAAGGTCAAGATGCCCGGTCCACGCGGCGTCCTAACGGTCAATGGAAATACGGAACGCTCCCTCAGTACAGAAGAGCGCACAGCTGCCTTAGCAGCAGAAGTACAGAGCGGCCTTCTCAAGCAGATACTTAATTCGGCTGTTGAGCCCACGGACACCATTATGAGGGGCCGAACTACTCTGCAGTAGGAGAGCTCGGCACGCTAGGAGCTCGACTAGCAATCCAGCCTCCGTCTCAGTTCAATAAGTGCATCTAGTGCCACCCCTAGTTGGTTTTGGAGTATTGACGACAAACCTGGTTGAGGGACTAATGTGTTTGTAAGAATTGCAGGATAACACAGATAGAAGTCCCTCATTGATTCGGTTTTCCTACCAGAGATGACCTGATAGAGGCGGGGGTGTCCCGATCTTTCGATGAGATGATAACTATCGATTTGGTGGAGACGACTTTGACGATCCGACTACAAACGTGCACGACGTTGCGCCTTAGCAATCGCTAAACCAATCTCCAGAGGTTATTGACCACGCCGGTGCACGATCAACCTGACCACGAAGGTCTATTCCTGCAAGCAATCGAAGAACGAGCAAGAATATGATAAAGCAATCTGAATATTGCAAATATATATGAAGTATTGATAACGGTGGGGATCCGGAAGCGGTCTTGGTCTGGTCGTTGGACACAAACGAAGTACACGAAGTTGCAATGGCTAACTTTTAACTAAACAAATCCCAAGGAAAAGCTACTAGATGGATCTACTTATATAGGAGCAAGGGGTGGCGGCCAAGGAGGTGGGAGGACGTCCCAAGGCAGCCTAAAACTAAATCTAGGTCGTACAAGGCCAATGGGCCCAAGTGGAGGTGATGTAACACCTTTGGACTTGTAGTTTGACTCGGATTCTGCTGCAGCATCAGATTGTTTCGTCCACAACTCAACGCTCCGGACGAATTTGGAGGTGATTCTAATTGGGTTGGAAAGTGCACGAAATCTAGTTTCCAACAAAAAAAGAATCACCCAATTCGGAGTCCGTATGAAAAACTTGTGTGCGTTTTGAGTCAGGTATGTCTGTGCAGTCCGAATCTGAATCCAGAACGTGAGAGACTTGGACTCTATCTTCTCTTGGGCCAAAAGTGACGTGAGAGAACTTTTTGGACAGCAAATAAACATCTCTTTCTTACTTATCTTCATATGTAGATTGTACAAATGTCCCATACACCTGCAATTAGACAAAACACAAAAGTGTGTGAAGTATTTTTGTTCTGGATAACATAAATAGATTATTGAATAGTTTGCACTAGAAATCACCTGACAAATATGCATATATGCAATATTTTTGGTCATATCCAAGGTAGTCATGTCCTCATCATCCTCCCCTTCTTGAAAATAAAGCCGTCCTCGGCGTTGCTTAATCTGAAATGTGGCTAACAAAAGAGACAAGGTGTACATATTGTATATGTATATGTCATCCATTTTTACTTCCCTTGATTTTTGCATATATGACACATGAATAGATGAGTAACTTGCATAGTTCATAAAATCTAAAGCCAAAAAATTAGCACAAGAAGTAGAAGGCATGAAAATATTGCAACTCAGTTTGCACATATAAGTGAAGCTCTTATTCATTTCAAAAGATTGACAATGTTCATCATTAAACCATCCCAACATTGGTGAATAAACCTTACTTGCATCAAATTTACATGCTACAACATGCTTAAATAAGCAAACATGCAATAAGTCATTCAACACTGAATCATCACCAAGATTAGAGGTCATATCAAAATGATTAAACATTGGTTCTTTTGCATCAATAGTTAATTCAATGGGTGCACTCAAAATTGTTGGTATTTCAGTTGTTTGATCACATGGCAAAGTCAAATTATCAACGTAGTCCTCTAAAATAGGTGGTGTGATCAAAGTAGTGGGTAGCTCATCAGATGGTGCATTCAAATTGACAAGGCATTCATCATTCTCATGTAGAGATGGAAGATCAGTACCTTTGTCATTACCTCTTATGATCAACTCAGATGATGTAGCCACTCTCGGGGGCGATGTGTCACATGGTGGAGGTGATGTAACACCTTTGGACTTGTAGTTTGACTCGGATTCTGCTGCAGCATCAGATTGTTTCGTCCACAACTCAATGCTCCGGACGAATTTGAAGGTGATTCCAATTGGGTTGGAAAGTGCACGAAATCTAGTTTCCAACAAAAAAAAGAATCACCCAATTCGGAGTCCGTATGAAAAACTTGTGTGCGTTTTGAGTCAGGTATGTCTGCGCAGTCCGAATCTGAATCCAGAACGTGAGAGACTTGGACTCTATCTTCTCTTGGGCCAAAAGTGACGTGAGAGAACTTTTTGAACAGCAAATAAACATCTCTTTCTTCCTTATCTTCATATGTGGATTGTACAAATGTCCCATACACCTGCAATTAGACAAAACACAAAAGTGTGTGAAGTATTTTTGTTCTGGATAACATAAATAGATTATTGAATAGTTTGCACTAGAAATCACCTGACAAATATGCATATATGCAATATTTTTGGTCATATCCAAGGTAGTCATGTCCTCATCATCCTCCCCTTCTTGAAAATAATGCCGTCCTCGGCGTTGCTTAATCTGAAATGTGGCTAACAAAAGAGACAAGGTGTACATGTTGTATATGTATATGTCATCCATTTTTACTTCCCTTGATTTTTGCATATATGACACATGAATAGATGAGTAACTTGCATAGTTCATAAAATCTAAAGCCAAAAAATTAGCACAAGAAGTAGAAGGCATGAAAATATTGCAACTCAGTTTGCACATATAAGTGAAGCTCTTATTCATTTCAAAAGATTGACAATGTTCATCATTAAACCATCCCAACATTGGTGAATAAACCTTACTTGCGTCAAATTTACATGCTACAACATGCTTAAATAAGCAAACATGCAATAAGTCATTCAACACAGAATCATCACCAAGATTAGAGGTCATATCAAAATGATTAAACATTTGTTCTTTTGCATCAATAGTTAATTCAATGGGTGCACTCAAAATTGTTGGTATTTCAGTTGTTTGATCACATGGCAAAGTCAAATTATCAACGTGGTCCTCTAAAATAGGTGGTGTGATCAAAGTAGTGGGTAGCTCATCAGATGGTGCATTCAAATTGACAAGGCATTCATCATTCTCATGTAGAGATGGAAGATCAGTACCTTTGTCATTACCTCTTATGATCAACTCAGATGATGTAGCCACTCTCGGGGGCGATGTGTCACATGGTGGAGGTGATGTAGTCCTGACAACAACGGATGTGGTTGTCATAGTATGCCTAGTAGTTGAAGGAACAATCATATCAACTCTTGGAATGTGCACTGTGCGCTTGTTCTCCTCGTGGCCAACACATCGTTTTATTTCCTGTTCAGCTTTGCAAGCAAGATGAAACAAATGGTCCATAGGATAACACTCTTCATGAATTAGTATCTCTTGAATATCACGGTTTAATTCTCCCCAAAATCTATCCATAAAATCATCTTCACTTTCTTCTAAAGAGGAATGCAACAAGGTAGTTTGTAAATCATCATAATATTTTGTTACAGTTTCACTACCTTGTTTTAAGTGTTGCAACTTCTTAATCATGTCACGAGTATAATAAGCAGGGACGAAAGTATGTCGCATGGCAAGTTTCAAATCATCCCAAGTAGTAGGTATATAATCAGGGTGTAACCGACAATATTCACTCCACCAAACCAAAGCATAACCAGTGAAAGAACCAACCGCAACCTTAACCTTTTTATGTTCATCGAAATTATGGGAAGCAAATATATTTTTATGTCGAACTCCCATTCAATATATAAAGCAGGTTTAAAACGGCCATTAAATGGTGGTATAGATACATTAACCTGATCATGTGCATTTGGATGTTTGTGCACCTCTCGTGATGGTTGTGGTATTTGCAAAGGTGGTGGCACGTCTCCCGCGATCGACGAAGCCCATGAATTGACTCTGGATCCTGTCATGATTAGTAGAACAAGAAACAAAACCCAAAAATAATGTTCCTATAACTACTAGGATGTGGTGGTAAAACGCTCACAGTAAAGCAAATATCAATGTCTTACACGTTCTTACCATGCAGCAGGCGGTGATCGGCAACCAGTGGTGTCAAGTAACTCCGAATATTGAGTAAAGCAATTGCCAGGGGAGCGTACGTATACACGGTGTAGAAATATGTTGAGCTGGGTTGGCTATATATGGTAGCAAAAGATTAGCAATAATCAATTCAAAGATGCAATGTTGAATAAACGCTCAACGACGGTACTGTGCTGGTCCTAGGCTAGACCGAACTAGAGACGCGAGCCTAGAACACTAATGAGGTCACGTCGTAGCACAACCAGCATCAATGAAGGATACAAAGTAGCTCTGGACAGCAAGATATAAGTGAAGATCACAACGGCAGTAAAGATAATGATGTGAAACAATAGCCAAGCTGTTTTACTGAACAGTGCACAAAACAGATTCCAATCCGAATTCAGGTACGAGATTGATTCTAGATAGATCCAATTTTTTTTCTTCTCTCTTTTTTTTCTCACGCTTTTTTTCCTTTTTCTTCTCCCTCTTTTTCTTTTTTTTTCTTTCCTTTTTTCTCTCTTTTTTTTCTTTATCTTCTTTTTCTCCCTCTTTCGAAGACAAACTAGATAAGATGCAGATTCGATCAGGCGAAGTTGTGAGTGACCTCAACTATGATTATGACAATAAACAGTGCGTAGCACGTGGTAAAAATTGGTGGATTGGATGGTGGACAGCGGATGGGATAATGATGCAGCGGCTGCGTGACTAATGTGAACAGAACTCGAAACTCTAAAGGAACTAGACACTAAGACCAGCAACTCGACACGACGATGCAACCGGTAATTCAACTATGCAAGCAATGAAAAGAAAATTGCAAAGGCTCAGACTGGCTTGGACCAAGGATGAATAGATCTAACTCTTTTTTTGTGGCTTTTTCTTGGACAATTGGTAAGAAAATAAATCTAATCTAGGAAAACTGGAAATTCTCACCGAGCAACCTGAAAACTGATACCACTTGATAGAGGCGGGGGTGTCCCGATCTTTCGATGAGATGATAACTATCGATTTGGTGGAGACGACTTTGACGATCCGACTACAAACGTGCACGACGTTGCGCCTTAGCAATCGCTAAACCAATCTCCAGAGGTTATTGACCACGCCGGTGCACGATCAACCTGACCACGAAGGTCTATTCCTGCAAGCAATCGAAGAACGAGCAAGAATATGATAAAGCAATCTGAATATTGCAAATATATATGAAGTATTGATAACGGTGGGGATCCGGAAGCGGTCTTGGTCTGGTCGTTGGACACAAACGAAGTACACGAAGTTGCAATGGCTAACTTTTAACTAAACAAATCCCAAGGAAAAGCTACTAGATGGATCTACTTATATAGGAGCAAGGGGTGGCGGCCAAGGAGGTGGGAGGACGTCCCAAGGCAGCCTAAAACTAAATCTAGGTCGTACAAGGCCAATGGGCCCAAGTGAAGGTGATGTAACACCTTTGGACTTGTAGTTTGACTCGGATTCTGCTGCAGCATCAGATTGTTTCGTCCACAACTCAACGCTCCGGACGAATTTGAAGGTGATTCTAATTGGGTTGGAAAGTGCACGAAATCTAGTTTCCAACAAAAAATGAATCACCCAATTCGGAGTCCGTATGAAAAACTTGTGTGCGTTTTGAGTCAGGTATGTCTGTGCAGTCCGAATCTGAATCCAAAACATGAGAGACTTGGACTCTATCTTCTCTTGGGCCAAAAGTGACGTGAGAGAACTTTTTGGACAGCAAATAAACATCTCTTTCTTACTTATCTTCATATGTGGATTGTACAAATGTCCCATACACCTGCAATTAGACAAAACACAAAAGTGTGTGAAGTATTTTTGTTCTGGATAACATAAATAGATTATTGAATAGTTTGCACTAGAAATCACCTGACAAATATGCATATATGCAATATTTTTGGTCATATCCAAGGTAGTCATGTCCTCATCATGACCCCTAAAAATTTATGAAGACATTGAAGTCAAAGGTGGGATGTGAAGACATTGACATTGAAGACTATGACAAGAGAAGACATCGTGTGAAGACTATGGAGCGCGAAGACATAGTTCTTTCGTCATTCTTTTTCTTCTTCGTTGAGTCATAGGAACCACCGTACTATTTAGTGGGGTCCAAGAGAACCAGACAGAATGACTGAAGTGATGCTTAACCAAAATCCTATGTCTTCGAGCGAAGACTATGAGAGCAAATCTTATCTAGAGTTGGATAAGTCAGCTTTGCTTGTAGCCCAAGTAAAGTTGCCATGTGTGTTTGAAATCTAACCGTTGGAACACGTGTCAGTTCCTTAGTGACCCAGGGTCATTTCCGACAAATCAGGTCAGGTTGCCTAGTGGCTATAAATAGCCCACCCCCTACAACCATAAAAAGGTTGGCTGCTCAGAGTTAGTATACGGCTTTTGTCGTTTGAGAGCAACCCACCTCGAAGCCTTTGAGAGAGAATTCCTTGCGAGGATAAAGCCCTAAACACCCAGAGCTAAAGAGTGTTAGGCATCACTTAAGTCTTCCTGTCTGTGTGATCTGAAGACTTATTACACTTGAGGACTGTGAATCCTCCAGCCGGTTAGGCGTCGCGTTCTAATCATCCAAGAATAATTGTGGATCGCCAGTGAACGAAGTCTGTGAAGGTTTGGAAGTCTGCCTTGAAGACTTACCAGAGTGATTGGGCGAGGACTGGGTGTCCTTAGCTCAAGGGGAATAAGGTGAAGACACGGTCTTCTGAGTTGAATCTCAGCCTCCCTAACCAGACGTACAGTTGTCACAGCAACTGGAATTGGTCCAACAAATCATTGTCTTCAACGAGTCACTGGTTCTATCCTTCCCATCTGATGAGGACATGACTACCTTGGATATGACCAAAAATATTGCATATATGCATATTTGTCAGGTGATTTCTAGTGCAAACTATTCAATAATCTATTTATGTTATCCAGAACAAAAATACTTCACACACTTTTGTGTTTTGTCTAATTGCAGGTGTATGGGACATTTGTACAATCCACATATGAAGATAAGGAAGAAAGAGATGTTTATTTGCTGTTCAAAAAGTTCTCTCACGTCACTTTTGGCCCAAGAGAAGATAGAGTCCAAGTCTCTCACGTTCTGGATTCAGATTCGGACTGCACAGACATACCTGACTCAAAACGCACACAAGTTTTTTCATACGGACTCCGAATTGGGTGATTCTTTTTTTGTTGGAAACTAGATTTCGTGCACTTTCCAACCCAATTGGAATCACCTTCAAATTCGTCCGGAGCGTTGAGTTGTGGACGAAACAATCTGATGCTGCAGCAGAATCCGAGTCAAACTACAAGTCCAAAGGTGTTACATCACCTCCACTTGGGCCCATTGGCCTTGTACGACCTAGATTTAGTTTTAGGCTGCCTTGGGACGTCCTCCCACCTCCTTGGCCGCCACCCCTTGCTCCTATATAAGTAAATCCATCTAGTAGCTTTTTCCTTGGGATTTGTTTAGTTAAAAGTTAGCCATTGCAACTTCGTGTACTTTGTTTGTGTCCAACGACCAGACCAAGACCGCTTCCGGATCCCCACCATTATCAATACTTCATATATATTCGCAATATTCAGATTGCTTTATCATATTCTTGCTCGTTCTTCGATTGCTTGCAGGAATAGACCTTCGTGGTCAGGTTGATTGTGCTCCGGCGTGGTCAATAACCTCTCGGAGTTGGTTTAGCAATTGCTAAGGCGCAACGTCATGCACGTTTGTAGTCGGATCGTCAAAGTCGTCTCCACCAAATCGATAGTTATCATCTCATCGAAAGATCGGGACACCTCCGCCTCTATCAAGTGGTATCAGTTTTCAGGTTGCTCGGTGAGAATTTCCAGTTTTTCCTAGATTAGATTTATTTTCTTACCTATTATCCAAGAAAAAGCCACAAAACAAAAGTTAGATCTATTCATCCTTTGTCCTAGCCAGACTGAGCCTTTGCAATTTTCTTTTCATTGTTTGCATTATTGAATTATCGGTTGCATCACCGTGTCGAGTTGCTGGTCTTAGTGTCTAGTTCCTTTAGAGTTTCGAGTTCTGTTCACATTAGTCACGCAGCCGCTGCATCATTATCCCATCCGCTGTCGACCATCCCATCCACCAATTTCTACCATGTGCTACGCACTGTTTATTGTCATAATCATAGTTGAGGTCACTCACATCTTCGCCTGATCGAATCTGTATCTTATCTAGTTTGTCTTGGAAAGAGGGAGAAAAAGAAGATAAAGAAAAAAAAAGAGAAAAAAGGAAAGAAAAAAAAAGAAAAAGAGGGAGAAGAAAAAGAAAAAAAAGGCGTGAGAAAAAAAAGAGAGAAGAAAAAAAATTGGATCTATCTAGAATCAATCTCGTACCTGAATTTGGATTGGAATCTGTTTTGCTCACTGTTCAGTAAAACAGGTGTATCTTCCTCATACGAAGTCAGTTTTGGCTCCGTGAGTACTCAAATTGAAGATAGCGACGAGCCGCATCTAAATAGTTGCAGAAGCTAGTTCAATATTTGACACCTCAAAATCGGCTTCTAAATAGGTCTTTTTGCCCTCCGAAGTTCGTGAACACAATTTGTTCCAATTTTTCACGCCAGTTTTTAGAATTCTTTGACTCCTCATATCAACTCGGAATTGAGTGATTCTTTTTGCATTGGAAATCTTGAGTTAGTAGCATTCTTTGAAAGAATTTATCAGAAAATTGTCTCAAACTTTTCAAGAGGAAAGTTGGAGAGAGAGTTGTTGTATATCCTGCTTGGCAGTTGTTTTTCATCATTATCTTCACTGCCGTTGTGATCTTCACTTATATCTTGCTGTCAAGAGCTACTTAGTATCCTTCATTGATGCTAGTTGTGCTACGCCGTGACCTCATTAGTGTTCTAGGCTCGCGTCTCTAGTCCGGTCTAGCCTAGGACCAGCACAGTACCGTCGTTGAGCGTTTATTCAACATTGCATCTTTGAATTGATTATTGCTAATCTTTTGCTACCATATATAGCCAACCCAGCTCCACATATTTCTACACCGTGTATACGTACGCTCCCGTGGCAACCGCTTTACTCAATATTCGGAGTTACTTGACACCGCTGGTTGCCGATCACCGCCTGCTGCATGGTAAGAACTTCTAAGACATTGATATTTGCTTTACTGTGAGCGTTTTACCACCACATCCTAGTAGTTATAGGAACATTATTTTTGGGTTTTGTTTCTTGTTCTACTAATCATGACAGGATCCAGAGTCAATTCATGGGCTTTGTCGATCGCGGGAGACGTGCCACCACCTTTGCAAATACCACAACCGTCACGAGAGGTGCACAAACATCCAAATGCACACGATCAGGTTAATGTATCTATACCACCATTTAATGGCCTTTTTAAACCTGCTTTATATATTGAATGGGAGTTCGACATAAAAAATATATTTGCTTCCCATAATTTCAATGAACATAAAAAGGTTAAGGTTGCGGTTGGTTCTTTCACTGGTTATGCTTTGGTTTGGTGGAGTGAATATTGTCGGTTACACCCTGATTATATACCTACTACTTGGGATGATTTGAAACTTGCCATGCGACATACTTTCGTCCCTGCTTATTATACTCGTGACATGATTAAGAAGTTGCAACACTTAAAACAAGGTAGTGAAACTATAACAAAATATTATGATGATTTACAAACTACCTTGTTGCATTCCTCTTTAGAAGAAAGTGAAGATGATTTTATGGATAGATTTTGGGGAGGATTAAACCGTGATATTCAAGAGATACTAATTCATGAAGAGTGTTATCCTATGGACCATTTGTTTCATCTTGCTTGCAAAGCTGAACAGGAAATAAAACGACGTGTTGGCCACGAGGAGAACAAGCGCGCGGTGCACATTCCAAGAGTTGATATGATTGTTCCTTCAACTACTAGGCATACTATGACAACCACATCCTTTGTTGTCAGGACTACATCACCTCCACCATGTGACACATCGCCTCCGAGAGTGGCTACATCATCTGAGTTGATCATAAGAGGTAATGACAAAGGTACTGATCTTCCATCTCTACATGAGAATGATGAATTCCTTGTCAATTTGAATGCACCATCTGATGAGCTACCCACTACTTTGATCACACCACCTATTTTAGAGGACTACGTTGATAATTTGACTTTGCCATGTGATCAAACAACTGAAATACCAACAATTTTGAGTGCACCCATTGAATTAACTATTGATGCAAAAGAACCAATGTTTAATCATTTTGATATGACCTCTAATCTTGGTGATGATTCTGTGTTGAATGACTTATTGCATGTTTGCTTATTTAAGCATGTTGTAGCATGTAAATTTGATGCAAGTAAGGTTTATTCACCAATGTTGGGATGGTTTAATGATGAACATTGTCAATCTTTTGAAATGAATAAGAGCTTCACTTATATGTGCAAACTGAGTTGCAATATTTTCATGCCTTCTACTTCTTATGCTAATTTTTTGGCTTTAGATTTTATGAACTATGCAAGTTATTCATCTATTCATGTGTCATATATGCAAAAATCAAGGGAAGTAAAAATGGATGACATATACATATACAACATGTACACCTTGTCTCTTTTGTTAGCCACATTTCAGATTAAGCAACGCCGAGGACGGCTTTATTTTCAAGAAGGGGAGGATGATGAGGACATGACTACCTTGGATATGACCAAAAATATTGCATATATGCATATTTGTCAGGTGATTTCTAGTGCAAACTATTCAATAATCTATTTATGTTATCCAGAACAAAAATACTTCACACACTTTTGTGTTTTGTCTAATTGCAGGTGTATGGGACATTTGTACAATACACATATGAAGATAAGGAAGAAAGAGATGTTTATTTGCTGTCCAAAAAGTTCTCTCACGTCACTTTTGGCCCAAGAGAAGATTCCAAGTCTCTCACGTTCTGGATTCAGATTCGGACTGAACAGACACACCTGACTCAAAACGCACACAAGTTTTTCATACGGACTCCGAATTGGGTGATTCTTTTTTTGTTGGAAACTAGATTTCATGCACTTTCCAACCCAATTGGAATCACCTTCAAATTCGTCCGGAGCGTTGAGTTGTGGACGAAACAATCTGATGCTGCAGCAGAATCCGAGTCAAACTACAAGTCCAAAGGTGTTACATCACCTCCACTTGGGCCCATTGGCCTTGTACGACCTAGATTTAGTTTTAGGCTGCCTTGGGACGTCCTCCCACCTCCTTGGCCGCCACCCCTTGCTCCTATATAAGTAGATCCATCTAGTAGCTTTTTCCTTGGGATTTGTTTAGTTAAAAGTTAGCCATTGCAACTTCGTGTACTTCGTTTGTGTCCAACGACCAGACCAAGACCGCTTCCGGATCCCCACCATTATCAATACTTCATATATATTCGCAATATTCAGATTGCTTTATCATATTCTTGCTCGTTCTTCGATTGCTTGCAGGAATAGACCTTCGTGGTCAGGTTGATTGTGCTCCGGCGTGGTCAATAACCTCTCGGAGTTGGTTTAGCGATTGCTAAGGCGCAACGTCGTGCACGTTTGTAGTCGGATCGTCAAAGTCGTCTCCACCAAATCGATAGTTATCATCTCATCGAAAGATCGGGACACCCCCGCCTCTATCACCATCTCTTTATTTATAGTTGGTCCTTGTGAAGTCATTGTCTGTTTGCATTATCTTTTGTCTTCACTGAGTGACTGCCTGTTCTAATTGGCTTCATACTATCTTCCTACCTGATCCATACTGCCTAGCTGCCATTAGTCGTTGTGCTTTCACTTCATTCAATACTTGACTATGGCTTGCTTAGTGTAGTCTACCTTCCGCTGCATGGTAATAGGTTTATTTCTATCGTTTGTCTTCGAAACTCCCATGTTTTGAAGACTTTCTTAAAAATCACCTATTCAACCCCCCCCCTCTAGTCGATCACTAGCACTTTCAATTGGTATCAAAGCAAGGTACTCCCTTGTTCTGTGTGATTCGGTTTAACCACCTGGAGTTTTAGCTATGTCAACTGCAGGGATAATCAAAGCGTTCGCTGCGTGCCCAGTCTTCGATCGAACTGAATATCCCTACTGGAAGAATAAGATGCGCATGCATCTTGAAGCCATTGATGTCGACATCTGGTATGTCGTCAAGAATGGCGTCCCCAAGGCTGGTGAAGGTGTCACCACTGCTGATGTCAAGAAGTTCGTTCAACTGGACTCCACTGCCAAGAACATCATCTGTGGTCATCTGACCAAAGGACAGTATGGCCGTGTGAGTTCTCTGGAAACATCTAAGCTAGTCTGGGACTGGCTCTCCAAGGTCAACGAAGGCGTCTCAACCCAGAGAGATCAAAGAATCAGTGTCCTTCGCAACCTCTTCAACCGCTTCAAGAGAAACAACAATGAGAATGTTCGGCTCACATTTGATCGACTCACCGACATCACAAATGAACTTCAAGCCCTTGGCGCTACTGAGATCACCAAGCATGAAGTCGTCAGGACACTCCTAAGATCACTTGACAGCTCGTTTGACACCCTAGCCCTGATGATTCAAGAACGTCCTGACTTCAAGACACTCGATCCGTCTGACATACTTGAAAGGCTCAACACACATGAGTTTCAGCTTTCTGAGAAAAGAGACATCTACGGTCCCAACTATGGGCGAACTCGTGCCCTGAAGGCAAAAGCTGTCTCCTCATCTGAAGAAGAATCTGACAGCAGTTCTGATGATCCTGAAGACATTGGAAAGGAGCTTGCTATGCTTGTGAAGAAGTTCCAAAAATTCACCAAGAAGAAAGGCTTCAGAAAGTCTTCATGATCAAGCTAAAGGAGTGATGAAGCTTCTGCTCATGACTAAAAGAAGAGAACATGTCACAAGTGCAAGAAACCTGGCCACTACATCTCTGAGTGTCTGCAGTGGGACAATGAGAACAACAAGAAGAAGAAGAGCAAGGAGTATGATTCTGACGACAAGAAGAAGAAGAAATACTCAAAGTCGTCTTCCAAGTCTTCCTCAAAGTCTTCATCACATAAGAAGAGCTCATCTGGCAAGGCTCGTGCGTTTGTTAGCAAGGAAATGGATTCAGAGGAGGAGTCCGCTTCTGAGGAGGCAGAGGTGGAGTCTGAGGAGGAGTCCGATTCTGGCGTTGCAAGTCTGGCTACAACATACGTTGCCAAGTCCATCTTCAACACTGAAGACAATGGCTTCATCACCGACGCTGATGCAAATGACAAGGACTACTCTGCTCCCACCTACTGCTTCATGGCACGCGGTGCCAAGGTAAACACACACACTACTCACTATCAAACATCCAGTGAAGATGACTCTGATTGTGGTTCCAAACCCAGCTACAAAACACTTGCTAAAATTGCAACTGAACAACAGAAAGCTATGGAACATATTCAAAAACTGTTAGACAAAAGCAATGACCTGTTAGACGCTGAAATGACTCGATCTCAGTCCTTAATTGAAGACATAAAAAATCTTCAGGTTAAGTATGAGGAACTTGAAAGTCGTCATGAAACGCTCTCAGCAACTCATGAAAAGCTTTCTATGATTATCTTCAGAGAAAGCAAGATCTTGAGAAATTGAGAGCGGCTCATGAAGATCTTCAAAAGGAAAATGAGTCACTTCGCGCCAAACAGATTAGTTCCGCTCAGGAAGGATTTGAACAACCATGTCTTAAATGCATTGAGCGTGACAATGCTACTTATGTTGCTGGATGTTCTACTGCTGCTACTATTGCGATATCTTCAACTGTTGATGTGGTAACTAACCCCTCTGCTGAGGATACCACTGCTATTGCTGATGAAAATGCTAGGTTGAAGACATTGCTTGAAACAGGGATGTACAAAAGTCTCAAAGGGCATTAGACACTATGTGATGTCCTCAAAAGGAAGATCCTGAACCGAAACCCTAGGAAAGAGGGTCTTGGGTTCGAAAGGAAAATGAATGCTGATGGCTCTTACTAGAAACCTGAGCAGTACCCCAAAACCACATGGGTTGCTGCAAAGGAACCTTCAGTGGATCCATCCACCCTGTCTGGCTTCACTTGTGCTAATCCCATTGTTATTGATGAATCCTTTGATGCAAACTATAAACTATTTAAGAATCAGAATGGTGAAGTGTTTGCCAGGTACATTGGTACTAACTGCAGGAATGGGCCACCTATGAAGAAAGTCTGGGTGCGGAAAAAGTGGTTGGAGAATCTTCTTGTGAATGTCGGCATGACACCACAAGTGAAGAAGACAAACCCCAGACCACAGGCTTCATATGGTCCAAAGGCTTCATATAGACAAAGGACTTACCTGAGTCGCACTAACGCAAATGTTTTGCAGGGAAACCATACTCAGGCCTATGAATATGAGCACGTTTCATCAAACCGCCATGTTCATAAGACCAAGAACTACTCTGCTTATTCTTATGAGTACTATTGTCCACCTGCAAGACTATTTGCTAGGGCTCCAAAGCCAAAGTTCTTAGATGCTGCACTTAGACTCATTGCTTCGAAGCCACCCTTGAATATGTGGGTGGCTAAGAAAGCTTAACTCTCTTTTGCAGGGAAGGGTCTCCAGCCGAAAATAAAATTTGTCTGAAGCTATTGCTGGGGACCTTAAACATCTTGTAGGGCGCAAGATCAAATGCCCAAATGGTCTTATTATGTATTTTGTTCCTGAATCGCTTGCTACTTGCCCTATCAGTCCTAACCTCGATCTAAGCCATCATAATCCACTTGCTCGTCAAACGTTTATGCTTCACAATTCTCTTCGTGAAGCCTACCCCCCTAACTGCACTGTAGGGTTTGACACCGGCTGCTTCAGAATGGATTATTGATACTGGGTGTACTAATCACATGACTGGCAAGCGAAGTCTTCTCATGGACTCAACTTTACGTCCATCTGACAAGAGTCACATCACATTTGCTGATACTGGTAAAAGCAAGGTATTGGGTCTAGGTAGAGTTGCAATCTCAAGGGATCAACACATGGATAAAGTGATGCTTGTTGAATCTCTTGTTTTCAACTTAATGTCTGTCTCAATGCTTTGCGATTTAAACAAGATTGTGATATTTGGAAAATATCGTTGCCTTGTTCTAATGGAATCTGACAAGTCTCTAGTCTTTGAAGGGTATCGGAAAGATGATTTGTACGTGGTAGATTCCTCAGCAGGACCACAACTTGCCGTATGTCTTCTAGCAAAAGCTTCGTAATGCTGGCTCTAGCATCGGAGGCTAGGGCATGCTGGCATGAGGAACTTACACACTCTTGCAAAGAAGAAACATGTCATAGGCATCGAGGACGTCAAGTTCAAGAAGGATCACTTATGCGGTGCCTGTGATGCAGGAAAGATGACGAGGGCCAAGCATCCCTCGAAGACAATCATGACAATGACTCAACCCTTCGAACTGCTCCACATGGACCTCTTCGGTCCCACTCACTACTCAACTCTTACTACTACTACTACTTGTCTCTATGGCTTTGTCATTGTTGATGATTATTCAAGATATACTTGGGCGCATATAATCCTCAACAAGACTGAAGTGCAGGATGTCTTCAGACGCTTCGCCAATCGAGCCATGAACAACTATGGCATCAAGATCAAGCACATCAGAAGTGACAATGGCACTGAATTTAAGAACACTGGCCTCGACACTTATCTTGATACTTTGGGAATCACTCATGAATTCTCAGCTCCGTACACGCCGCAGCAGAATGGCATCATGGAACGCAAGAACAGAACACTTATTGAGATGGCCCGGACAATGCTCGATGAATACAAGACTCCAAGAAAGTTCTGGCATGAAGCCATTGATACTGCATGCCATATCATCAACCCTGTTTATCTTCACAAGCTTCCGAACAAAACATCCTATGAGCTCCTCACTGGTAAGAAGCCAAATGTCAGTTACTTCCGAGTATTTGGTGCCAGGTGCTGGATCAAGGATCCACATCACACTTCAACATTTGCACCGAAAGCACATGAAGGTTTTATGCTTGGATACGGAAAGGACTCGCACTCCTACAGAGTCTTCAACCTCTTTCACTATAAAGTGGTTGAAACTGTGGATGTGCGGTTCAATGAGACTACCGGCTCGCAAAGAGAGCACCTGCCAAATGTGCTAGTTGAAGTTCCAACTAGTGAATCCATCAAGCTCATGGGAACTGGAGAAATCATACCGTCTGAAGCTCAGCCTAAAGAGGAACTCATCATCTCTACACCTGATCAACCTGAAGACAATGCTCAGCCTGAAGACAATCCTTCTAATGATGACAATGATTAGCAAGAGAAAAATCTTCGTCTTGTTCATCCTCGTGTTACAAATGAAGTACAGATGGAGAGAATAATTGATAGCATCAATGAACCAGGTCCACTCACTCGTTCAAGGGCAACACAGCTAGCAAATTTCTATGGGCACTTCGCATTCGTCTCAATATCTGAACCCAAGAAAGTTGATGAAGCCTTCATGGAACCTGAATGGATTCAAGCTATGCAAGAAGAGCTTCAACAGTTTGAGTTGAATAATGTATGGGAACTGGTCAAGTGTCCTGATCCTCATAAGCACAATATCATAGGCACTAAATGGATATATCGCAACAAGCAAGATGAGCATGGTCAAGTTGTCAGAAACAAAGCTCGTCTTGTTGCTCAAGGTTACACTCAAGTTGAAGGAATTGACTTCGATGAAACATTTGCTCCTGTGGCTAGGCTTGAAGCTATACGCATACTGCTGGCCTATGCAAATCATCATAACATTCTTTTGTATCAAATTGATGTGAAGAGCGCCTTTCTCAATGGCAAGATTGAAGAAGAAGTGTATGTTGCACAACCTCCTGGCTTTGAAGATCCAAAACATCCTGACATGGTTTACAAGCTCAACAAGGCACTGTATGGCCTTAAACAAGACCCTCGAGCTTGGTATGACACACTCAAAGACTTCCTAAAGAGCAAAGGCTTCAAACCTGGTTCCCTGGATCCCACTCTCTTCACGAAGACATATGATGGTGAACTATTTGTGTGCCAAATATATGTGGATGACATTATCTTCAGCTGCACTAACCAGAAATACAGTGAAGAGTTTGGATATATGATTCAAGAGCAATATCAGATGTCCATGATGGGTGAGCTGAAGTTCTTCCTTGGTCTTCAAATACGACAGCAAGGCAACGACATATTCATATCTCAAGAGAAATACCTCAAAGATTGCCTGAAGAAGTTTGGAATGCAAGACTGCAAAGGCTACACGATGCCAATGCCAGCTAAACACCATCTGGGACCCGACGACAATGGTAAAGAGTTCAATCTAAAGGTATACCGCTCCATGATTGGTTCCTTGCTTTATTTATGTGCATCTAGGCCAGATATCATGCTTAGTGTTTGCATGTGTGCCCAGTTCCAAGCGGCACCAAAGGAATCGCATCACTTAGCTGTGAAGCAAATTCTTCGATATTTGGCTCACACCCCAACACTAGGACTATGGTATGCAAAGGGCTCGGAGTTTGATCTAGTTGGATTCTCGGATGCTGATTATGCTAGTGACAAGGTGGATCGCAAGTCTACATCAGGCACATGTCACTTTCTGGGATGATCACTTGTTTGTTGGTCTTCAAAGAAGCAGAACTGTGTATCTCTCTCCACTGCTGAATCTGAATACATTGCTGCTGGATCTTGCTGCGCTCAGCTTCTATGGATGAAGCAAACACTCAAAGACTATGGCATTCATCTGAAGAAAGTGCCACTCTACTGCGAGAACGAGAGCGCCATCAAGATTGCTAACAACCCAGTTCAGCAATCGAAGACAAAGCACATTGAAATTCGTCATCACTTTCTGAGAGATCATGTCATGAAGGGAGATATTGATATCATACACGTCAACACTGAAGAGCAGTTGGCAGATATCTTCACAAAGCCCTTGGATGAGAAGAGGTTTTGTAAGTTACGGTGTGAGCTAAATATCTTGGAATCCTCAAATGTCCTGTGATCAGACACACATCCTAACACTTAAGCATGTTGATGACTTAGATGTGCAACACACAAAGTAACGTATGTCTTCAATCAATGAAGATTTGCATTCTGAGTGTGAATACATTAATGTCGAATTTGACTTCAGAGCGCCACGATAATTGTGTGTCGTGTCTGGGTCTAATACTTCCTATACGGTGGGTAACGCCACCACCAAATTCTTCCCTAAGAAGTGTTTTTCACATGGCGTTACATTTGCAAAGTCTTCGCTTTCTGTTTGTCTTCAATTTTAACATGGTCTCATGTTTATCCTCAATTTGGTTTCTGTCCTCTACAACATTCACTTATAGCTATGTCTTCTTGCTGAATCTTTTGAACTAAGTGAATGTGATCAGACCCTAACCCCTCTATGTTTCTTTCCTAAGTCTATCTATCCAAATCATATGCATTCTATTGACACTGTCAAAATGTCTTCTCTGCGTCCTTGTCAGCAAAAGACACAAAGACAAACATTAATCCATTTTCAATGCTAAATCCTTCCACCTGATGATAGAGGCAAAGGTGTCCCGTCTTTCGATGAGATGGTGGATTTCGCTTTGGTGGAAGTCGACTTTGACGATCCGACTACGAACGTGCGAGGACGTCGCGCCTTAGCAATCGCTAAACCAACTCCGAGAGGTTATTGACCACGCCGGAGCACGATCAACCTGACCACGAGGGTCTGTTTCCTGCGAGCAAACGAAGAACAAGCAAGAAACTAAGATTGCAATCTGGATATTGCGAATATAAGATGAAAGCTTTATTGATCAAGGTGGGGTTCTGTGACGCCTTTGTCTGGTCGTTGAACACAAACGAAGTACGCGAAGTTGCAGCTATGGCGAACTTTTAATCTAAGCAAAACCCAAAGTCTAAACGATGCCCTAAGGGCTGTATATATGGAGGAAGAGGGGGGAATTTCGTGGCCCTTGGGGGAGGGGTCCGAAATCAACCCTATCTCTTGTTTCCCCACACATACGGACTCTAAAAATAGCCTATACTTATGTATTTCGAAATTACATGGGCCTGGCCCAATAATAAGGTGACGCAGCACCTAAAATAGCCTCGGGACGAAATTTATGAAGTGGCATCTTGTATATTTCGTCCAAGGCTTCATGCACCCATTATGGTGGCTTCAAAGTCCTGAAATCATCACTTGTAACTCCGTTCTTGTTCCCCTTGCGCATGCCATCATCTCCATGCTTGTTCTTGCTCCAATGTTCATCCTTCTCCAAGCTAGGCCCTTCATTTGTAAGCAAAACAAATGTATCCAATTTAGGCAGCATCATATTCTCATGAACATTAGAATCATTACCAAGCAACGGAAGTACCTGGTAATTTAGTTGGCGTGCACGAGCTCTAGTAATTGGTCCAATATGTATAGCAGCAGGGGCTGTGGGTGTAACAATTGTATTGATGTCCTCATCATCCTCCCCTTCTTGAAATGAAGTCGTCCTCGACGGAAGTCCATCTTCCTCACCCAAATAAGGCTTCAAATCTGCAATGTTAAAAGTGGGACTAACCCCAAAATCTGCAGGCAGCTCAAGTTTATATGCATTATCATTTATTTTCTCTAACACCTTAAAGGGACCATCAGCACGTGGCATTAGCTTTGATTTGCGCAAATCAGGAAATCTATCCTTACGCAAATGTAACCAAACAAGATCTCCAGGTGCAAACACAACATGTTTTCTACCCTTATCTCCAGCAAGTTTATATTTAGCATTCATACGCTCAATGTTTTCCTTAGTTAACTCATGCATTTTTAAAATCAATTCAGCACGTTGTTTAGCATCAAAATTAACCTTCTCCGAAGATGGAAGAGGCAACAAATCAATAGGTGCACGAGGTAGGAAACCATACACAACTTCAAAAGGGCACATCTTAGTAGTAGAATGCAATGAACGATTATAAGCAAATTCAATATGAGGCAAGCATTCCTCCCACATTTTCTTATTACTCTCCAAAACAGCCCTAAGCATAGTAGACAATGTTCTATTGACTACTTCAGTTTGGCCATCAGTTTGGGGGTGACAAGTAGTACTAAAAAGCAGTTTAGTCCCCAACTTAGCCCATAAACATCTCCAAAAGTGGCTAAGAAATTTAGTATCACGATCTGAAACAATAGTATTTGGCACACCATGCAAGCGAATAATTTCACGAAAGAACAAATCAGCAACATTAACAGCATCATCACTTTTATGACATGGTATAAAGTGTGCCATTTTCGAGAATCTATCCACGACAACAAATATGCTATCCCTCCCCTTCTTTGTTCGAGGTAAACCTAAAACAAAGTCCATAGATATATCCTCCCAAGGAACACTAGGTACAGGCAAAGGCATATATAAACCATGAGGATTGAGTCGTGACTTAGCTTTTTGACATGTAGTGCAGCGAGCAATAAAACGCTCAACATCCCGTCTCATCTTTGGCCAAAAGAAATGTGTAGCAAGTACGTCCTCCATCTTCTTCACGCCAAAGTGTCCCATTAATCCTCCTCCATGCGCCTCCTGCAACAACAAAAGATGAACGGAGCTAGCTGGAATGCATAGCTTGTTAGCACGAAACACAAATCCATCATTAACAACAAACTTGTTCCACATTCTTCCTTCTTTACAATTCTGCATTACATCTTTAAAATCAGCATCATGCACATATTGATCTTTGATGGTCTCCAAACCAAATATTTTGAAGTCAAGTTGTGAAAGCATAGTATAGCGACGAGACAATGCATCAGCAATAACATTTTCTTTTCCCTTCTTGTGTTTAATGACATAAGGGAAAGTCTCAATGAATTCAACCCATTTAGCATGTCTACGATTCAGTTTAGCTTGACTTTTAATATGTTTCAAAGATTCATGATCAGAATGTATAACAAATTCTTTGGGCCATAAATAATGTTGCCATGTTTCTAAAGTCCGAACAAGAGCATATAATTCTTTATCATAAGTAGAATAATTCAGACTAGGCCCACTCAATTTTTCAGAAAAGTATGCAACAGGTTTGCCATCTTGTAATAACAAACCTCCTAATCCAATTCCACTAGCATCACATTCAAGCTCAAAAGTCTTATTAAAATCAGGAAGTTGGAGTAAAGGAGCATGTGTCAACTTATCTTTCAATACCGTGAAGGCCTCTTCCTGTGCAGTACCCCAAAGAAAAGGCACATCTTTCTTTGTAAGCTCATTGAGAGGTGCAGCAATGGTGCTGAAATCTCTCACAAAATGCCTATAGAATCCAGCGAGGCCAAGAAAACTCCTCACTTGTGTGACCGTTTTGGGCTGCGGCCAACTCTCAATAGCTTCAATCTTGGCTTTATCAACTTCAATTCCCTGTGGAGTAACAACATAGCCAAGAAAAGATACTCGGTCGGTGCAAAAGGTGCACTTCCCTAGGTTACCAAACAAACGTGCATCACGTAGAGCAATAAAAACAACACGTAAATGTTCCAAATGTTCTTCCAAAGATCTGCTATAAATCAATATGTCATCAAAGTAAACTACCACAAATCGTCCAATGAAAGCACGTAAAACTTCGTTCATTAATCTCATGAAAGTACTAGGTGCATTAGTTAACCCAAAAGGCATGACTAACCACTCATATAATCCAAACTTAGTTTTAAATGCTGTTTTCCATTCATCTCCCAATTTCATACGAATTTGATGGTAGCCACTACGCAAATCAACTTTGGAGAATATTGTAGAGCCACTCAATTCATCAAGCATATCATCTAGCCTAGGAATAGGATGACGATAACGAATAGTAATATTATTAATGCCTCTACAATCAACACACATACGTGATATACCATCCTTTTTCGGCACTAGAATAATAGGAACAGCACAAGGACTAAGGGATTCGCGTATATAACCTTTGTCGAGAAGCTCTTGTACTTGGCGCATAATCTCCTTCGTCTCCTCTGGATTGGTACGGTATGGTGCACGGTTTGGCAGTGAAGCACCGGGAATTAAGTCAATCTGATGCTCAATCCCTCGAATAGGCGGTAATCCCGGTGGCACGTCTTGTGGAAAGACGTCAGCGAACTCCTGCAAAATGTTAGTGACAGCAGGAGGCAAAGAGGAAGGCACGTCCTCGAATGAAAATAATGCCTCTTTGCACACAAAAGCATAGCAAACAGATTTGCTGAAATCTAGCTCATCAATATCAGATTTGGTGGCAAATAAACATGCACTTTTCAATTTAATTTCAGAAGCAACACTAGATGGTTTATGATTAGGCTTCATTTGTTGCTCAAATTCTTTTGCCACAATCTGATTTTCACTCTTATTCGTCTCCTGTTTTGCTTTATTAGCTCTATTAATATCATCTTTCAAAATGGAATCAGGAGTCATAGGAAGCAAAGTAATATTTTTATCCTTATGAACAAGAGTATAGTGATTGTTGCTACCATGGTGTACAGAATTTTTATCAAATTGCCATGGTCTACCAAGTAATAAGGAACATGCTTGCATAGGTACCACATCACAATCAACATAATCAGCATATGTAGATATACTAAAATGCACACGAACAGTACGTGTTACCTTAACCTTGCCGCTGTTGTTGAACCATTGGATGTAGTAAGGATGTGGATGTGGTCTTGTGGTGAGAGAAAGCTTCTCCACCATCTCCATGCTAGCCAAGTTGTTGCAGCTCCCTCCGTCTATTATGACGCGCACAGAACGTTCCTTCACAACTCCCTTGCTATGGAACAAATTGTGCCTCTGATTTTGCTCAGCTTGTGTGACCTGCACACTCAAAACACGTTGAGCAACTAAACATTCATACCTGTCAGCGTCTTCAGGAGCCATGTATTGCGTCTCATGATCAGAATCATCTCCACCATGTTCTTCACGTGTAATAAGAGCCAATGTCTCCTCATCATAGTCACTACCGGACTCATATCCACCATCCGCGGTAGCAATCATCACACGCGGAGATTTGCATTCTCTCGCATAATGACCTCCTCCCTTACAACGACGACAAATAATATCACTTGTGTGCCCTGTTGATGCCATGGAAGAAGAAGAACGCTGTGCAGGCCCCGCAGGTGCGCTCTTGGCAGATAATGGTGGTTGTGCCTGTTTTCTTGTATCACGGCTGGAGGTGGCACCGGATGGAGGTGCTGGTGCAGTTGAAGTAGAAGATGCACGTGGTGTCCATGATGAAGGTCGGCCTGCAGAAAAGTTAGTTCGCCCCAATGCTTGTCGGTCCTGCACTTCACGTTCAGCTTTACAAGCAAGATGGAATAAACGAGTGATATTAGTATACTCCTTATAGTCTAGAATGGTCTGAATCTCTCTATTTAATCCACCCAGAAAACGTGCAAGCATAGCTTCATTCTCCTCAACAATACCACATCTAATCATGCCAGTTTGTAATTCCTGATAATATTCTTCTACAGAATTTTTGCCTTGTCTTAAACGCTGCAATTTTTGAAGCAATTCACGTTGATAATATGGTGGAACCCAACGCGTACGCATAGCAGTTTTCAAAGCAGCCCAAGTAGTTGGAATAGGATATAATCTACAATGTTCAGACCACCATACACATGCAAAACTAGTGAAAGCACAAACGGCAGCAGCAACTCGTCTCTCCTCAGGATATTGTAAACATGTAAATCGTTGTTCAGTTTCTAACTCCCAAGTAAGATATATATCAGGAACATATCTACCCTCAAATGGTGGAATATTCAATTTCAGTTTAGGAATATGGACATCATCTCGTACCTGAGGTGGTGGTGCAGGCCTACCATTACGAATATATACCTGAGGTCGACCTGCTGGTGGTGGTGCTGGTGGCTGCTCGTAGATCTGATTTTGACCAACCTCATCCTCATAATCACCCGCATACTCATCATTCTAGCCTATGCGGTGATAGGCGGTGATCGGCAACTTTGAGAGTTTTTGACTACAACGGTTGCCGATCACCGCCTGCTGCTGGGTAAGAACTCGTAAGAATTTGAGATTTGCTTGACGGATTTGTGACACCCACCACCACCACTTGTTCGTAGTCTGTAGGATCATATTCTTGTGTGTTTCTATTGCTGCTAACCATGCCAGGATCACAAGCCGACGAGATTGACTGGGAGAATTTATCGAACAAGGAGCTTCATGATAAGTTTCAGCAAATGATGACTGAACAGGTGCAAGATGTGCTGAACAATTTTGAAGAGGCCATGGAGAAGATCACTGGCCTTGAGAAGACGTTCGAAATAAAGCTCGATAACAGATTTAATGAATTGCTCGCGCGTCTTCCACCACCACCACCCGCTGCACCTAACGCACCTCTCCAACAACAACAACAACAACGACTACCTCCACGTCGCGAAATAGACCTTCGCCGAGCGAGCCGTGTTCCTCTTGCGTTTGGCCAAACTGTTGGTGCTGCTGTTGATACTTCTGTGGCTCCTGCTGCTGATGCGGAGGAGGATGCTTATGTGGGAGACTATGAGGATGAGGTTGATCAAAATCAACACTACGTGCAGCCACCTGTACCACCACCAGCAGGTCGACCTCAGGTATATATTCGTAATGGTAGGCCTGCACCACCACCTCAGGTACGAGATGATGTCCATATTCCTAAACTGAAATTGAATATTCCACCATTTGAGGGTAGATATGTTCCTGATATATATCTTACTTGGGAGTTAGAAACTGAACAACGATTTACATGTTTACAATATCCTGAGGAGAGACGAGTTGCTGCTGCCGTTTGTGCTTTCACTAGTTTTGCATGTGTATGGTGGTCTGAACATTGTAGATGATATCCTATTCCAACTACTTGGGCTGCTTTGAAAACTGCTATGCGTACGCGTTGGGTTCCACCATATTATCAACGTGAATTGCTTCAAAAATTGCAGCGTTTAAGACAAGGGAAAAATTCTGTAGAAGAATATTATCAGGAATTACAAACTGGCATGATTAGATGTGGTATTGTTGAGGAGAATGAAGCTATGCTTGCACGTTTTCTGGGTGGATTAAATAGAGAGATTCAGACCATTCTAGACTATAAGGAGTATACTAATATCACTCGTTTATTCCATCTTGCTTGTAAAGCTGAACGTGAAGTGCAGGACCGACAAGCATTGGGGCGAACTAACTTTTCTGCAGGCCGACCTTCATCATGGACACCACGTGCATCTTCTACTTCAACTGCACCAGCACCTCCATCCGGTGCCACCTCCAGCCGTGATACAAGAAAACAGGCACAACCACCATTATCTGCCAAGAGCGCACCTGCGGGGCCTGCACAGCGTTCTTCTTCTTCCATGGCATCAACAGGGCACACAAGTGATATTATTTGTCGTCGTTGTAAGGGAGGAGGTCATTATGCGAGAGAATGCAAATCTCCGCGTGTGATGATTGCTACCGCGGATGGTGGATATGAGTCCGGTAGTGACTATGATGAGGAGACATTGGCTCTTATTACACGTGAAGAACATGGTGGAGATGATTCTGATCATGAGACGCAATACATGGCTCCTGAAGACGCTGACAGGTATGAATGTTTAGTTGCTCAACGTGTTTTGAGTGTGCAGGTCACACAAGCTGAGCAAAATCAGAGGCACAATTTGTTCCATAGCAAGGGAGTTGTGAAGGAACGTTCTGTGCGCGTCATAATAGACGGAGGGAGCTGCAACAACTTGGCTAGCATGGAGATGGTGGAGAAGCTTTCTCTCACCACAAGACCACATCCACATCCTTACTACATCCAATGGTTCAACAACAGCGGCAAGGTTAAGGTAACACGTACTGTTCGTGTGCATTTTAGTATATCTACATATGCTGATTATGTTGATTGTGATGTGGTACCTATGCAAGCATGTTCCTTATTACTTGGTAGACCATGGCAATTTGATAAAAATTCTGTACACCATGGTAGCAACAATCACTATACTCTTGTTCATAAGGATAAAAATATTACTTTGCTTCCTATGACTCCTGATTCCATTTTGAAAGATGATATTAATAGAGCTAATAAAGCAAAACAGGAGACGAATAAGAGTGAAAATCAGATTGTGGCAAAAGAATTTGAGCAACAAATGAAGCCTAATCATAAACCATCTAGTGTTGCTTCTGAAATTAAATTGAAAAGTGCATGTTTATTTGCCACCAAATCTGATATTGATGAGCTAGATTTCAGCAAATCTGTTTGCTATGCTTTTGTGTGCAAAGAGGCATTATTTTCATTCGAGGACGTGCCTTCCTCTTTGCCTCCTGCTGTCACTAACATTTTGCAGGAGTTCGCTGACGTCTTTCCACAAGACGTGCCACCGGGATTACCGCCTATTCGAGGGATTGAGCATCAAATTGACTTAATTCCCGGTGCTTCACTGCCAAACCGTGCACCATACCGTACCAATCCAGAGGAGACGAAGGAGATTATGCGTCAAGTACAAGAGCTGCTCGACAAAGGTTATATACGCGAATCCCTTAGTCCTTGTGTTGTTCCTATTATTCTAGTGCCGAAAAAGGATGGTACATCACGTATGTGTGTTGATTGTAGAGGCATTAATAATATTACTATTCGTTATCGTCATCCTATTCCTAGGCTAGATGATATGCTTGATGAATTGAGTGGCTCTACAATATTCTCCAAAGTTGATTTGCGTAGTGGCTACCATCAAATTCGTATGAAATTGGGAGATGAATGGAAAACAGCATTTAAAACTAAGTTTGGATTATATGAGTGGTTAGTCATGCTTTTTGGGTTAACTAATGCACCTAGTACTTTCATGAGATTAATGAACGAAGTTTTACGTGCTTTCATTGGACGATTTGTGGTAGTTTACTTTGATGACATATTGATTTATAGCAGATCTTTGGAGGAACATTTGGAACATTTACGTGCTGTTTTTATTGCTCTACGTGATGCACGTTTGTTTGGTAACCTTGGGAAGTGCACCTTTTGCACCGACCGAGTATCTTTTCTTGGCTATGTTGTTACTCCACAGGGAATTGAAGTTGATAAAGCCAAGATTGAAGCTATTGAGAGTTGGCCGCAGCCCAAAACGGTCACACAAGTGAGGAGTTTTCTTGGCCTCGCTGGATTCTATAGGCGTTTTGTGAGAGATTTCAGCACCATTGCTGCACCTCTCAATGAGCTTACAAAGAAAGATGTGCCTTTTCTTTGGGGTACTACACAGGAAGAAGCCTTCACGGTATTGAAAGATAAGTTGACACATGCTCCTTTACTCCAACTTCCTGATTTTAATAAGACTTTTGAGCTTGAATGTGATGCTAGTGGAATTGGATTAGGAGGTGTGTTATTACAAGATGGCAAACCTGTTGCATACTTTTCTGAAAAATTGAGTGGGCCTAGTCTGAATTATTCTACTTATGATAAAGAATTATATGCTCTTGTTCGGACTTTAGAAACATGGCAACATTATTTATGGCCCAAAGAATTTGTTATACATTCTGATCATGAATCTTTGTGATAGAGGCGAGGGTCCCGATCTTTCGATGAGATGATGGATATCGCTTTGGTGGAAGTCGACTTTGACGATCCGACTACGAACGTGCGAGGACGTCGCGCCTTAGCAATCGCTAAACCAACTCCGAGAGGTTATTGACCACGCCGGAGCACGATCAACCTGACCACGAGGGTCTGTTTCCTGCGAGCAAACGAAGAACAAGCAAGAAACTAAGATTGCAATCTGGATATTGCGAATATAAGATGAAAGCTTTATTGATCAAGGTGGGGTTCTGTGACGCCTTTGTCTGGTCGTTGAACACAAACGAAGTACGCGAAGTTGCAGCTATGGCGAACTTTTAATCTAAACAAAACCCAAAGTCTAAACGATGCCCTAAGGGCTATATATATGGAGGAAGAGGGGGGAATTTCGTGGCCCTTGGGGGAGGGGTCCGAAATCAACCCTATCTCTTGTTTCCCCACACATATGTATTTCGAAATTACATGGGCCTGGCCCAATAATAAGGTGACGCAACACCTAAAATAGCCTCGGGACGAAATTTATGAAGTGGCATCTTGTATATTTCGTCCAAGGCTTCATGCACCCATTATGGTGGCTTCAAAGTCCTGAAATCATCACTTGTAACTCCGTTCTTGTTCCCCTTGCGCATGCCATCATCTCCATGCTTGTTCTTGCTCCAATGTTCATCCTTCTCCAAGCTAGGCCCTTCATTTGTAAGCAAAACAAATGTATCCAATTTAGGCAGCATCATATTCTCATGAACATTAGAATCATTACCAAGAAACGAAAGTACCTGGTAATTTAGTTGGCGTGCACGAGCTCTAGTAATTGGTCCAGTATGTATAGCAGCAGGGGCTGTGGGTGTAACAATTGTATTGATGTCCTCATCACCTGAAACCCGGAGAAGTGGGAATGACCACCCGACAATCCAGGCGTGCGTGGGAACATGGAACAACATCCGATGTGTTGCATGATCACCACGTGTCCTTCAGATGTGAACCGCCAGGGGCACCTTTGTAATAACACTGTGCCGTCCCTGTCCGTATAAATACATGCCTCACCCTAGTCATTATCCTGTCTTTCACTCTCGCACAAACCCTAGCGCCACCGCTAGCCCGCGACGACGCCGGCGACGAAGCGCTTAGCTGCCGCGACCTCACCGACGCCGTCCTCATGCCGGCCGCGGACATCGTCTTCTCTGCCATCGCCGTAGGTGTCCTCCGTCACCAAGTTAGGACACGGAACATTGAATTGCTCGGCCTCCTCTCTCACTCCGTCTAGCAGTTCCTCGTGTGGTAAATAAAACCTCCTTTTTACAGTCTCTTTGATCTGATAGATTCATCCTTTTCTACCACAAGCAGTTTCTGTTCACACAATTTGGATCTATTTCATACTGCATCTCATAATATGCCTAGTATGTTCACTTATGCTTCACAAAGTAGTTAGATTCCTGACTTGTACTTATTCGTGGATTCGTACAAATCTGGAACCAACTCTCTATCTATGAGTGAATGTCTTCGCACTATGAGGTCAATGTCTTCTAAACTGATTTATCTTCAAAATCTTCTGAGAATGCATATGACCTCTTCCCCTTCCCTCGCACCTTTAATGCTGTCACAGGTACATGTCCGTGGGAGAATCCCTTGGTTCTCATAGTCTGCATTCATTTGCAGAATTCTTACAGCATCATATAAATTCTCCTGAAGCCAATTCTTGTCTGACCAGTAGACGAAAGACTTTGACAGCTTTGAAGCCTTTCAGCCTAAACTTCATGGCACCAGAAAAATCTGCATGGAAGGGTGGCAGACAGCACCGTGGTAACACCTCAAGAGATCTGCCTCCTGACCTCTATGGGCTGTACAAAACAGATCCGGAGGAGGACTACAATCAGCGGAAAACTCGAATCCAATGGATTCGAAGATATTGGGCAGAACAATGGTTCAAGTACAGGTTCGTGACCCAGGAGTATGCTAAGAAGAATGACATCAAGCGACCGTGGGGAGACATCCTATACAGAAATCTTCAACCCAGGTCCAGAGCTGAAGCCATTGAGCAAGGCGTCTATCCCTGCATGGTCCGTGGACCACAGCCTGCTGATGCAGACCCATCGTCATTGCTATGGTGTCGTGACGACAATCTTTTCAAGCGCAACCTTCAGTTTGCTAGGAACTCGGCCAAAGAAAACAAGAAGTCGCGGGGATTAGACTTCAATCCAGGTCCCTCTGCTCCTTGTGCCGATGGCTCACGCGAAGCTGAACCCAATCTTGTTGGGCCCTTCTACATCCTGGAAGGTCTCGTCACTCATATTATGGTTCAAGGGGCAGTCGTGGATCAACCTGCAGACGACGCTGAATCTGACAAAGCACCTGCACCACCGAAGCCAAAGAAGCTGAAGAAATCTAAGGCTTCGAAGCGTGCCCCTGCACCAAAGGTTTCATGGGCGAAGCCTCTGGCCACTGCACCTCCTGAACACAGTGTGCAGTCTGAAGATCTGTCACGCATCTGATAGAGGCGAGGGTGTCCCGATCTTTCGATGAGATGATAACTATCGATTTGGTGGAGACGACTTTGACGATCCGACTACAGACGTGCACGACGTTGCGCCTTAGCAATCACTAAACCAATCTCCTGAGGTTATTGACGATGCCGGAAGCACGGTCAGCCTGACCACGAAGGTCTATTCCTGCAAGCAATCGAAGAACGAGCAAGAATATGATAAAGCAATCTGAATATTGCAAATATATATGAGGTATTGATAATGGTGGGGATCCGGAAGCGGTCTTGGTCTGGTCGTTGGACACAAACAAAGTACACGAAGTTGCAATGGCTAACTTTTAACTAAACAAATCCCAAGGAAAAACTAATAGATGGATCTACTTATATAGGAGCAAGGGGTGGCGGCCAAGGAGGTGGGAGGACGTCCCAAGGCATCCTAAAACTAAATCTAGGTCGTACAAGGCCAATGGGCCCAAGTGGAGGTGATGTAACACCTTTGGACTTGTAGTTTGACTCGGATTCTGCTGCAGCATCAGATTGTTTCGTCCACAACTCAACGCTCCGGACGAATTTGAAGGTGATTCCAATTGGGTTGGAAAGTGCACGAAATCTAGTTTCCAACAAAAAAAGAATCACCCAATTCGGTGTCCGTATGAAAAACTTGTGTGCGTTTTGAGTCAGGTATGTCTGTGCAGTCCGAATCTGAATCCAGAACGTGAGAGACTTGGACTCTATCTTCTCTTGGGCCAAAAGTGACGTGAGAGAACTTTTTAGACAGCAAATAAACATCTCTTTCTTCCTTATCTTCATATGTGGATTGTACAAATGTCCCATACACCTGCAATTAGACAAAACACAAAAGTGTGTGAAGTATTTTTGTTCTGGATAACACAAATAGATTATTGAATAGTTTGCACTAGAAATCACCTGACAAATATGCATATATGCAATATTTTTGGTCATATGCAAGGTAGTCATGTCCTCATCATCCTCCCCTTCTTAAAAATAAAGCCGTCCTCGGCGTTGCTTAATCTGAAATGTGGCTAACAAAAGAGACAAGGTGTACATGTTGTATATGTATATGTCATCCATTTTTACTTCCCTTGATTTTTGCATATATGACACATGAATAGATGAGTAACTTGCATAGTTCATAAAATCTAAAGCCAAAAAATTAGCACAAGAAGTAGAAGGCATGAAAATATTGCAACACAGTTTGCACATATAAGTGAAGCTCTTATTCATTTCAAAAGATCGACAATGTTCATCATTAAACCATCCCAACATTGGTGAATAAACCTTACTTGCATCAAATTTACATGCTACAACATGCTTAAATAAGCAAACATGCAATAAGTCATTCAACACAGAATCATCACCAAGATTAGAGGTCATATCAAAATGATTAAACATTGGTTCTTTTGCATCAATAGTTAATTCAATGGGTGCACTCAAAATTGTTGGTATTTCAGTTGTTTGATCACATGGCAAAGTCAAATTATCAACGTAGTCCTCTAAAATAGGTGGTGTGATCAAAATAGTGGGTAGCTCATCAGATGGTGCATTCAAATTGACAAGGCATTCATCATTCTCATGTAGAGATGGAAGATCAGTACCTTTGTCATTACCTCTTATGATCAACTCAGATGATGTAGCCACTCTCGGGGGCGATGTGTCACATGGTGGAGGTGATGTAGTCCTGACAACAACGGATGTGGTTGTCATAGTATACCTAGTAGTTGAAGGAACAATCATATCAACTCTTGGAATGTTCACCGTGCGCTTGTTCTCCTCGTGGCCAACACGTCGTTTTATTTCCTGTTCAGCTTTGCAAGCAAGATGAAACAAATGGTCCATAGGATAACACTCTTCATGAATTAGTATCTCTTGAATATCACGGTTTAATCCTCCCCAAAATCTATCCATAAAATCATCTTCACTTTCTTCTAAAGAGGAATGCAACAAGGTAGTTTGTAAATCATCATAATATTTTGTTACAGTTTCACTACCTTGTTTTAAGTGTTGCAACTTCTTAATCATGTCACGAGTATAATAAGCAGGGACGAAAGTATGTCGCATGGCAAGTTTCAAATCATCCCAAGTAGTAGGTATATAATCAGGGTGTAACCGACAATATTCACTCCACCAAACCAAAGCATAACCAGTGAAAGAACCAACCGCAACCTTAACCTTTTTATGTTCATTGAAATTATGGGAAGCAAATATATTTTTTATGTCGAACTCCCATTCAATATATAAAGCAGGTTTAAAACGGCCATTAAATGGTGGTATAGATACATTAACCTGATCATGTGCATTTGGATATTTGTGCACCTCTCGTGACGGTTGTGGTATTTGCAAAGGTGGTGGCACGTCTCCCGCGATCGACAAAGCCCATGAATTGACTCTGGATCCTGTCATGATTAGTAGAACAAGAAACAGAACCAATCTCCTGAGGTTACTGACGATGCCGGAAGCACGGTCAGCCTGACCACGAAGGTCTATTCCTGCAAGCAATCGAAGAACGAGCAAGAATATGTAAAGCAATCTGAATATTGCAAATATATATGAGGTATTGATAATGGTGGGGATCCGTAAGCGGTCTTGGTCTGGTCGTTGGACACAAACGAAGTACACGAAGTTGCAATGGCTAACTTTTAACTAAACAAATCCCAAGGAAAAGCTACTAGATGGATCTACTTATATAGGAGCAAGGGGTGGCGGCCAAGGAGGTGGGAGGACGTCCCAAGGCAGCCTAAAACTAAATCTAGGTCGTACAAGGCCAATGGGCCCAAGTGGAGGTGATGTAACACCTTTGGACTTGTAGTTTGACTCGGATTCTGCTGCAGCATCAGATTGTTTCGTCCACAACTCAACGCTCCGGACGAATTTGAAGGTGATTCCAATTGGGTTGGAAAGTGCATGAAATCTAGTTTCCAACAAAAAAAAATCACCCAATTCGGAGTCCGTATGAAAAACTTGTGTGCGTTTTGAGTCAGGTATGTCTGTGCAGTCCAAATCTGAATCCAGAACGTGAGAGACTTGGACTCTATCTTCTCTTGGGCCAAAAGTGACGTGAGAGAACTTTTTGGACAGCAAATAAACATCTCTTTCTTCCTTATCTTCATATGTGGATTTTACAAATGTCCCATACACCTGCAATTAGACAAAACACAAAAGTGTGTGAAGTATTTTTGTTCTGGATAACATAAATAGATTATTGAATAGTTTGCACTAGAAATCACCTGACAAATATGCATATATGCAATATTTTTGGTCATATCCAAGGTAGTCATGTCCTCATCATCCTCCCCTTCTTGAAAATAAAGCCGTCCTCGGCGTTGCTTAATCTGAAATGTGGCTAACAAAAGAGACAAGGTGTACATGTTGTATATGTATATGTCATCCATTTTTACTTTCCTTGATTTTTGCATATACGACACATGAATAGATGAGTAACTTGCATAGTTCATAAAATCTAAAGCCAAAAAATTAGCACAAGAAGTAGAAGGCATGAAAATATTGCAACTCAGTTTGCACATATAAGTGAAGCTCTTATTCATTTCAAAAGATTGACAATGTTCATCATTAAACCATCCCAACATTGGTGAATAAACCTTACTTGCATCAAATTTACATGCTACAACATGCTTAAATACGCAAACATGCAATAAGTCATTCAACACAGAATCATCACCAAGATTAGAGGTCATATCAAAATGATTAAACATTGGTTCTTTTGCATCAATAGTTAATTCAATGGGTGCACTCAAAATTGTTGGTATTTTAGTTGTTTGATCACATGGCAAAGTCAAATTATCAACGTAGTCCTCTAAAATAGGTGGTGTGATCAAAGTAGTGGGTAGCTCATCAGATGGTGCATTCAAATTGACAAGGCATTCATCATTCTCATGTAGAGATGGAAGATCAGTACCTTTGTCATTACCTCTTATGATCAACTCAGATGATGTAGCCACTCTCGGGGGCGATGTGTCACATGGTGGAGGTGATGTAGTCTTGACAACAACGGATGTGGTTGTCATAGTATGCTTAGTAGTTGAAGGAACAATCATATCAACTCTTGGAATGTGCACCGTGCGCTTGTTCTCCTCGTGGCCAACACGTCGTTTTATTTCCTGTTCAGCTTTGCAAGCAAGATGAAACAAATGGTCCTTAGGATAACACTCTTCATGAATTAGTATCTCTTGAATATCACGGTTTAATCCTCCCCAAAATCTATCCATAAAATCATCTTCACTTTCTTCTAAAGAGGAATGCAACAAGGTAGTTTGTAAATCATCATAATATTTTGTTACAGTTTCACTACCTTGTTTTAAGTGTTGCAACTTCTTAATCATGTCACGAGTATAATAAGCAGGGACGAAAGTATGTCGCATGGCAAGTTTCAAATCATCCCAAGTAGTAGGTATATAATCAGGGTGTAACCGACAATATTCACTCCACCAAACCAAAGCATAACCAGTGAAAGAACCAACCGCAACCTTAACCTTTTTATGTTCATTGAAATTATGGGAAGCAAATATATTTTTTATGTCGAACTCCCATTCAATATATAAAGCAGGTTTAAAACGGCCATTAAATGGTGGTATAGATACATTAACCTGATCATGTGCATTTGGATGTTTGTGCACCTCTCGTGACGGTTGTGCTATTTGCAAAGGTGGTGGCACGTCTCCCGCGATCGACAAAGCCCATGAATTGACTCTGGATCCTGTCATGATTAGTAGAACAAGAAACAAAACCCAAAAATAATGTTCCTATAACTACTAGGATATGGTGGTAAAACGCTCACAGTAAAGCAAATATCAATGTCTTACAAGTTCTTACCATGCAGCAGGCGGTGATCGGCAACCAGCGGTGTCAAGTAACTCCGAATATTGAGTAAAGCGATTGCCAGGGGAGCGTACTTATACACGGTGTAGAAATATGTGGAGCTGGGTTGGCTATATATGGTAGCAAAAGATTAGCAATAATCAATTCAAAGATGCAATGTTGAATAAACGCTCAACGACGGTACTGTGCTGGTCCTAGGCTAGACCGGACTAGAGACGCGAGCCTAGAACACTAATGAGGTCATGGCGTAGCACAACTAGCATCAATGAAGGATACTAAGTAGCTCTTGACAGCAAGATATAAGTGAAGATCCCAACGGCAGTGAAGATAATGATGAAAAACAACTGCCAAGCAGGATATACAACAACTCTCTCTCGAACTTTCCTCTTGAAAAGTTTGAGACAATTTTCTGATAAATTCTTTCAAAGAATGCTACTAACTCAAGCTTTCCAATGCAAAAAGAATCACTCAATTCCGAGTTGATATGAGGAGTCAAAGAATTCTAAAACTGGCCTGAAAAATTGGAACAAGTTGTGTTCACGAACTTCGGAGGGCAAAAAGACCTATTTAGAAGCCGATTTTGAGGTGTCAAATATTGAACTAGCTTCTGCAACTATTTAGATGCGGCTCGTCGCTATCTTCAATTTGAGTACTCACGGAGCCAAAACTGACTTCGTATGAGGAAGATACACCTGTTTTACTGAACAGTGCGCAAAACAGATTCCAATCCGAATTCAGGTACGAGATTGATTCTAGATAGATCCATTTTTTTTTCTTCTCTTTTTTTTTCTCACGCTTTTTTTTTCTTTTCCTTTTTTTTCTCTCTCCCTCTTTCCAAAACAAACTAGATAAGATGTAGATTGGATCAAGCGAAGATGGGAACGATCTCAACTATGATTATGACAATGAACGGTGGGTAGCACGTGGAGGAAATTGATGGATGGGTGGTGGACAGCGGAAGGGATAACGATGCAGCGGCGACGTGACTAATGTGAACAGAACTCGAAACTCTAAACGACCTAGACACTAAGACCAGCAACTCGACACGATGATGCAACCGATAATTCAACTATGCAAGCAATGAAAAGAAAATTGCAAAGGCTCAGACTGGCTTGGACAAAGGATGAATAGATCTAACTCTTTTTTGTGGATTTTTCTTGGACAATAGGTAAGAAAATAAATCTAAGCTAGGAAAACTGGAAATTCTCACCGAGCAACCTGAAAACTGATACCACTTGATAGAGGCGAGGGTGTCCCGATCTTTCGATGAGATGATAACTATCGATTTGGTGGAGACGACTTTGACGATCCGACTACAGACGTGCACGACGTTGCGCCTTAGCAATCACTAAACCAATCTCCTGAGGTTATTGACGATGCCGGAAGCACGGTCAGCCTGACCACGAAGGTCTATTCCTGCAAGCAATCGAAGAACGAGCAAGAATATGATAAAGCAATCTGAATATTGCAAATATATATGAGGTATTGATAATGGTGGGGATCCGGAAGCGGTCTTGGTCTGGTCGTTGGACACAAACAAAATACACGAAGTTGCAATGGCTAACTTTTAACTAAACAAATCCCAAGGAAAAGCTAATAGATGGATCTACTTATATAGGAGCAAGGGGTGGCGGCCAAGGATGTGGGAGGACGTCCCAAGGCATCCTAAAACTAAATCTAGGTCGTACAAGGCCAATGGGCCCAAGTGGAGGTGATGTAACACCTTTGGACTTGTAGTTTGACTCGGATTCTGCTGCAGCATCAGATTGTTTCGTCCACAACTCAACGCTCCGGACGAATTTGAAGGTGATTCCAATTGGGTTGGAAAGTGCACGAAATCTAGTTTCCAACAAAAAAAAGAATCACCCAATTCGGAGTCCGTATGAAAAACTTGTGTGCGTTTTGAGTCAGGTATGTCTGTGCAGTCCGAATCTGAATCCAGAACGTGAGAGACTTGGACTCTATCTTCTCTTGGGCCAAAAGTGACGTGAGAGAACTTTTTGGACAGCAAATAAACATCTCTTTCTTCCTTATCTTCATATGTGGATTGTACAAATGTCCCATACACCTGCAATTAGACAAAACACAAAAGTGTGTGAAGTATTTTTGTTCTGGATAACACAAATAGATTATTGAATAGTTTGCACTAGAAATCACCTGACAAATATGCATATATGCAATATTTTTGGTCATATCCAAGGTAGTCATGTCCTCATCAGCATCTCCAAGCCCTTCAAAGTGAAGATGCCCATGCAACCCACCAACCAAGCACTGACCCCTGCTGCTGTTCTGCGCAATGAGAATGACACCATTGATCTGTCCAGCGACGACGACCTTGGCGATGACGCTCTTGAGCAGTTGATCAAGAGCAAGCAAGAGGCATCTTCAATGACCTTCCTCTCTTTGATGTTGAAATCATCAACACGTTCATTGATGAGTGGTTTGACAGCCCAAATGTTACCTTTGATGATCTTCAGCATCCCATTGGCCTCAGCGTCGCCTTCGATGGAGCCATTGCTGCTGAGCTGGCTCTAGCTCAGAAAATCGTCGAGCTGAAGCATAGGATAGATTATGAAAAAGCTCAGTTCAAGAAGCATATGGCCAAGCGCAATGTTGAAGACATTCAGAACTTCGAGACCATGATGCATGAGCTCAAGGAAGCATTTCGGACCAAACGCGAAGAAGCCAAAGGTTCTCGTGAGCGCATGAAGGATCTTGCTGCTAAATGTGTTCAGGGATACAATGAAGCTGAAATGCGCAAGGCCTTGGGGCAACCAGGCATCGACCCCAGAATAGCGGCTAAGAAGAAGAAGATGCCAGCTGTGGCAGAACCAAAGCACCAAGGCAGGAAGTACATCCAATTGTCATCCCAGCCAGTATGACAGGCTCGATGCCTAAGGTCCCCACAGTGGCTTCAGAACTGAAGAAAACAAGGGCAGCTGAAGCTGAAGCTAGAAAGCGCAAAACCAAGGCCACCACTGATGATGCTCCTCCAACTAAGAAATGCAAAACCAAGAAGAGAGACCAGGCTGCTCCCACAGAGCCCCTTGAGGTCGAGCCAATCTCAGTGGCTCGTCCTGTGTCTGAAAATCAAGAATGCCAAGTGGTAGCTCATGAGCCTGCTTCCACAGAGGCTCATGAAGCTGAAGACAATCCAGCTGTTGACCCCACCGCAGCTGAAGACATTGGTCCTCACGACAATGTAGAAGATGATGAAGTCCTTCCTCAGATTGAGCACCAGTTGGTATCATCGCCTGTGCTCACGCACAGCAAACTCATCAGCATTGGTCGTCCTCTGACGCCAACTGCTCAGGATGCATCGTGGGCTGATCACCCACAACGACAAGACACCCCAAGTTCTCCCCAACCACGAGTCACCTCACCCGTGCAAGATGACGATGACTTTGAGGCCCAACACACTCCATCTTCGCAAGCGTCGCCAGCATTACGCAGGCTTCACAAAGGACCGAGGCCCCAAGTCACTCCCACTGTGCATGTGTCAGAGTCTGAAGCCAAAACCGCTGAAGACATACCTGCTGCATCAGCCGATGAAAGAGAAGAACCAAGAGTTCAAGTCGAAAGAGTTGCTACACCCCCGTCCCACCAAGATGTTGTTCTCGAGGAGAACGTGTCCGACCCTCCAGCTCCTGAAGTGGAGGTTAACAATCTTGAGGCAGCCACCAACATCAACAATGAAGCCAATGGCGTTGTCATGGCTGAAGCTAATGTGGTGCCTGAAGCTCATGGGGTACCAGAAGTGCAAGCGCCTGAAGCCACTCCAGCGCCCGAAGCAACTGCTGAAGCACCTGAAGTGCAAGCACCTGAAGCCAATGTGGCCCCTGAAGCCCATGTCAACGACAATGCCAATGCTCATGTTCCCCCTCCAAGACCTCACACCATTGAGCTGGCATTTGATCGTGGTCAGCCTGTTATGGTCCGATGGCCCATTCTAGTTCCTCCACCTGTTGCGGGTCCCCAATTTGACTATCATGTCGAGCACAGACGTCCCATCCAGAAGCCCAAGCCAAGACTTCCACGATTCCCAGGCAATGCAACTTCACCTGGGGTCTTCAATGTGAATGGCTTCGTGGCACATAACACCTTCTTCAACAGCGCCAAGAACCCTTATACCAAACCTCGCATTTCATCAGATAGGTTCTGGAGCTATCAACAGCGCAGCTACTATTCCTGTGTCTTATACAATCAAGGGCGCATATTTCCACATATGCATCTCGACACTGAAGCCATAGCTGGCCTGCCCTGCCTTGAAGAAGCATTGGATTGTTTCAGAGACGCTGGACTTCTGCAGTTTGTCACAGATAAGGAACACTGGAATGAAGAGATTTTGTTACAGTTCTATGCAACTCTTCACATTCGAGGCTACAACAGGATCCAAAGACTTGGGTCCTTGAGTGGATGACAGGCAATGTCCATCATGAAGCCAAAGCTCTTGATATCATTGAGCTCACAGGCCTGCCCACTCCTGGTGAATACTATGAGCCAGGTTGTCAACAACACCAAAATGCTTTGGAGAACATTTTTCAGAAGCCAGAACCCAACATGAGTTAAATGTTGAGCATGATGAAGCCTTTGCCTCACGACGCTGAATACCCGTCTGAATTCTTTGTTGAGGACCTAGAGTATCCGCCTCGCACCATTTACCATATCATCAGAAAGACTCTATGGCCTGTCAAAGGACATTCATCTGCAATGAAGCTTGAAGGAGCAATGAAGGCTTTGGTTTTCTATATCTTCAATGGCATCAGCTTCAATGCTCAAGACTTCTTCATCAGACAGTTGGTTGCATCTGGTTCTGACATTTTTGGTCTAAAGTTTTATGCTCCATGGGTAATGCGCCTTATAAAGCTTCACTCTGCAATCAACTATCAGCCGTCTGCACGCAATCATCTTGTCTTCTTGCCAGAGGTTGATCTGTCTGTTGAAGCTATTTACCCAGAGCCTGCTAAGGATCCCATTTATCTTCACAATGTTGATCACCAAAGCTTCACCCAGCCCATTGAAGGAGTTCAGGCAGTCTCGCGTGTTTATCCCTTGGCTGGCAACACACGTGCCCCTTGCGCTCAAACTGACGCCACTGGTAGCACCATTGCGCAAAGGCCTCGAAGGCGATCTCGTGTCCTGAATGACCGAGAGCTTCTCGTCGCTCTACACCAGAAATAGGACAAACATCATGACTGGCTTAAGCGTCAGATGCAAAGCCTCTTGGTGGATGTCAACCGCATTCACAATCTTGCCACCAAGAATGCCTTTGTCACTCATGAAACTTGTCAGAGGTCATGGAAGAGTTTGACATTACTTAGTGTTGAAGCTGATCTGCAAGACGATGGCTTCACCGAACGATTCAAGTTTGACTCAACTCCTCCCAGGAATGCTCACTTGCGTCGGACTCCCTCACTTGAAGACTCTGACTATTCGTCCTTAGTTGCGACAGTGAATGCCAGAGTCATTGATGACCAAGATGGTGCAACTTCACCTCCTCCAACTTCAGCGCGTGTCGACACTGCACCAAGTTCTTCTGCATCACCGGACCTCAACGACGACCCTGCTGGCTCGCCTGCACCTCATGGGAACGAGTAGGCGCTCTATGTCTTCAAACCTTTTTGGTCCTTACTGACAAAAGGGGGAGAAGCATATGAGTTGATAGTCTTCAAGCGGGTCCATATGGGTGGTTGCTTTACCTTTTTCTACTTTTGCCAAGTGCTTACAACTCTTGCTTTTCGATACATTTGGTTCTTTGAGTTGTAACACTTAAACTAGATGGTCGTCTGCTACTTATTTGCTATTCTGTGATGCGATGATAAATTCCGCATGTGCGATGATAAATTCCGCACTTAGGTCATTTTGCAGACGTCCATTTTTCATTATGCATGTCATTATCTTCGTTACATCATATCATGCATGATGAATTGTCATCATAGGTTGAAGAGGATCTCCACGAGTAAACCTGCCATGTGCATTTGCATTCCAAGAGCAAATTACTTATATGCACATCTTCAGGGGGAGCCTTTGCAACTTATGAATACAATACCCTATCCTTTACAATTTCACATATTTTATTCCATGTTGAAAACTTCAACCAGTTTGTCATCAATCACCAAAAAGGGGGAGATTGTAAATGCATCTAGTGCCACCCCTAGTTGGTTTTGGAGTATTGACGACAAACCTGGTTGAGGGACTAATGTGTTTGTGAGAATTGCAGGATAACATAGGTAGAAGTCCCTCATTGATTCGGTTTTCCTACCAGAGATGACCCCTAAAAATGTATGAAGACATTGAAGTCAAAGGTGGGATGTGAAGACATTCACATTGAAGACTATGACAAGAGAAGACATCGTGTGAAGACTATGGAGCGCGAAGACTTAGTTGTTTCGTCGTTCTTTTTCTTCTTCGTTGAGTCATGGGAAGCACCGTACTGTTAAGTGGGGTCCAAGAGAACCAGTTAGAATGACTGAAGTGATGCTTAACCAAAATCCTATGTCTTCGAGCGAAGACTATGAGAGCAAATCTTATCCAGAGTTGGATAAGTCAGCTTTGTTTGTAGCCCAAGTAAAGTTGCCGTGTGTGTTTGAAATCTGACCGTTGGAACACGTGTCAGTTCCTTAGTGACCCAGGGTCATTTCGGACAAATCAGGTCAGGTTGCCTAGTGGCTATAAATAGCCCACCCCCTACAACCATAAATGGTTGGCTGCTCAGAGTTAGTATACGGCTTTTGTCGTTTGAGAGCAACCCACCTCGAAGCCTTTGAGAGAGAATTCCTTGCGAGGATAAAGCCCTAAACACCAAGAGCCAAAGAGTGTTAGGCATCACTTAAGTCTTCCTGTCTGTGTGATCTGAAGACTTATTACACTTGAGGACTATGAATCCTCCAGCCGGTTAGGCGTCGCGTTCTGAGCATCCAAGAGTCATTGTGGATCGCCGGTGAACGAAGTCTGTGCAGGTTTGGAAGTCTGCCTTGATGACATACTGATGCGGAGCATCCCACGACCATCCACATGGACGTCACCTCAACTATCTAAGCACCAAGTGGACCAATGACAAGGGCTAGGGCACGTGCTATTCAATCCGAGGTGACATCACTCCTACTTGAGTTTCCCCCCCTCTTCAAGTGAGACATGGCTACTGCCTATGTCCGAGATACTATGTGTCATCAGGTACAACGCTCAAGACTCGGAGCCAAGGAATGTAGAAGAAGAGACAGGCGTCAACACTCTGGACAGCCCGGAACTTCCGGCCAGAGCCCGGAACTTCCGGCCCCCGGACCTTTCGGCCGACCCGGAGCTTCCGACCGCTGATGACTTCGACTAGCCCAGGCGTGCCAACTCTCGGGTTAGCCCGGACCCCGTCCCGGCCTTCCGGGCCCGGAACCTCCGGCCTGCCCGGACCTTCCGGCCCCCGGATGCCAGCACCGCTCCACCGCGCCAACTCTCTGGTTAGGCTGGACCCTCCCTGGAACCTCCGGCGCCCGGAACATCCGGCCTAGCCCGGAACTTCCGGCCCTGCCTGCGCGCAGCCACTTGGGCCGAGGCCCATGTACCCTTTTCGTTACCTAGACTATATATACTCTATCCCGCACAAATTTCTAGGGTCAGCATTGGTTTATCTCATTGAGAGATAGAGCATTGCTCATCCATATCGGATCTACTCCACGAGAGAGACCGCGGCCCCTCTACGGAGAAGATCCACCTTGGATTTAGGACCCCTTTACGGGAAGATCCCCTTGTGGAGTCAAGACCTCCTCTCGGAGAAGAACCGACTACCCTTTTGTATCATCCTTAGTTGTCTGTGGATTCGTGTATCGTTCTATGTATCCGAGGATCTAGCACATGTGTGACTTGTTCTTGTTAGTTTGAGTGTTTCCTCTCGTGTTTCCCCTCGTGTTCTTCGTGTTTCTCTTTGGGATCCGCTCCTTTCGTGAAAGATCGGCCATCTAGGGTTTCACCCTACATCATCTTGGTATCTAGAGCCACGTTGATCACGATTTCGGAGCCTCCCCGTTGTGTTTCGTCCTAATCTGAAAATCCGCACCAAAAAATAGCCCCAATTTTTTTTTGTGATTTGTTCGTGTGTTGAGATTTTGTTGGTTTTGATCCGTGAAGTTTGTGTGTGGCTCGTAGATCTAGCCTCCCCACCTTCTTTTCCTCCAATTTCTTCTTTTTCCCCTTCGGATTTGGGCTTTTCCCCAAGTTCTTCCGCCCAAATCCACAATCCCCAAGTCTCTGTTCTTGGCAGAATCCCGACCACCGGAACTTCCGGCCCAGCCCGGACATTCCGGCCTCCCCGGAACCTCCGGACCCCGGACCCTCCGTCTTGCCCGGAACTTCCGGCTTCGACAGAAAGTTTGCACTACTTCCACATCTCCGCCCAAATTCCACCAAATTTTGTTCCGGTGCCCACCATATACCATATATACTTCCACATACCTCCACCATTTACACATAACCCAACTACTTTGAGGTTTGAGAATTTGAGTTGAGGTACCATATCCTTTTGTGTTTCGGCTATCTAGGTACGGTTCAACATTGACATCACTGCTGCTCATTTTCGCCACGGATGCGTCATCAACAACGACCACCTCGACTACGACTTGGTATTCGTGCCACCATTTTGACACCATACCGGAAGCAAGACCGGTAACCTCATCTTGGTATTGGACATATCACTCTTGCCATTACATTGATAGCCATCATAGCCTTACTCCTTTGCGTTGCTTACCCATCGAGACTAGCCATTGAGTATTGCCGGCAACCAGACTTGTGCACATTAGTGATCATACTTCCCATAGCATACATACATCATTGTTGCCTATATTGGTATCATCTCTTGTGTCACAAAGTTGTCATCGCATACACACTTGCTATCTTGGTTCGTCAAGCATTGCATGAGAAAAGAGCTCAAACATCAAAGAGCCAAACAAGCTTTTAAGCAAAAGAGGAAGGATAAGCAAAGATCTTTTAAGCAAGAACCATAGCATCATACAACATTAAGATTGTCATACTCGATCATCTTGGATCATATCATAACAACACCTTGCATACAAAGTTTTGGGATAGAAGTCATTACATTTTTGCTAAATAGGTTGTGCACAAGTTCTTGTATCTGCCTATCGTGCAATCGTGCTAGCGTCTCTCTAGTGTTGTGCAACAAGAGCATTTTCGTGGTTTCCACATTTTGGCTCAACCTTGGTTGCACAACCCCACTTATCTTTTTGCGTGTGTGTTTCCGTGTACCTTATATGCTTGGTCTACTTGTTACATTGCATCTTGCGAATCTTTTCCAACATTATTGAAGCTCACTTACAATTACATCAAATTTTGTGCCACCATCCTAACCAAGCTCCACCAAAAGCTTTTACTTGTGTAGGTGTGAGAAACCGACAAGAACTCGTACCAATTGTGCTATTTCCTTGTCCTACATTGGAGTGATCCTCGATCCACTTTCAACTTCGGTCAAGGTCATTTGGTACTCGTTCTTCTCTTTCTACCACTCACATTTGTCTTGGATGATGGATAGGCCAAGTACTTCTACCAACCCACTCTTCATGGAGCAAGACGACGACATGAACTCCTTCGTCACCAAGAGTCACCTCTTTTGTGCGCAACGTGCTTTGCATCAAGAGCAACAAGCTATGAGTGAACGCATCGACAACCTTGCCGCCGACTTACGACTTTCTGAGCAACGTACAAGGGACTACTTCGACCACAAGCACGACGATCACAAGCAAGAGAATGACGCAAGGATGGACGAGATTCGCGCTTTGTTGCTCAACCGCTCTTCTTCCACTTCAAGGAGCCGTTCAACTCGCCATTCCGACTCTACCCTCTCCGGCTCAAGCAGACCGACATCGAACACTCTTCATCGAGCCGCGCGCACCGACCGTCAAGCAAACCTCAATCCACTTTGAGACACTGACTCTCAAGAGCACCGACGACGTCAAGCTGAAGAAGCCTTTGCGCTAGCTCGAGAACGGCAACAACAACGCCAACATGAAGAGGAAGAACGCGCGCGTCTACACCAAAATGCACAAGATGCCGGGGCTCAACGTAATCAACAACAACTCCATGACGCTCAAGCACTTGAGGTGCAACAAGCTCTACGCGATGCAAGTCGAGCCGTTGCCGACCGAGGCCGTCAAGCCCGTGAAGAAGAGGAAGCACTTCGTGAAGAAATTCATGAACGACGACTTCAAGCTCGCATGCATCGTCTAATTCCTCCTCGAGCTCGATGCGCTCCTCCACAAGCTCGACAAGACCATCAAGTTCATCAAGAGCATGGAAATAATGGGAACCCTCCACGAAAAGAGCAACACGAGGTTGACAACCCTCCGCGACAAGAGCAACACGAGGTTGACAACCCTCCGCGACAAGAGCACCACGAGTTGAACAATCATCTACAACATGGGCGTCATCATCCCCGACCCCAACACAATGAAGAGAAACGCTACGGCAAGCTCAAGTTCACCATGCCCATGTTCAGCGTAAGCAACGATCCCGAAGAATACCTTTCATGGGCATTGAAAGTTGACAAGATCTTCTGTTTGCACAATTATGAAGAAGAGAAGAAGATCGCGATGGCATCCCTTGAGTTCCAAGACTATGTCCTCATTTGGTGGGAACAAGTCATTGAGCGCCATGAGGCAAGAGGTGAACCACCCATCACTACTTGGGCACAAATGAAGGATGTCATGAGAGCACGCTTCGTGCCTACCTACTACAACCGCGACCTCTTCAAGAAACTCCAACAACTCAAGCAAGGAACCAAGAGCGTTGAAGAGTACTACAAGGAGATGGAGATTGCCATGATACGAGCCAATGTCACGGAAGATGATGAGCAAACTATGGCACGTTTCTTGAATGGACTCAATCATCCCATCAAGAAGATCGCCGACTTCCAACCATACTCAAATCTCATTGAGCTCGTGCACCAAGCTACCAAAGCGGAACGCCAAGTGCAAGATGACTTCAAGTATGCGAAGTTCTCATCCAAGTCCTACGGCTTCTCCAATAACCAAGCTTTAACGACTCCAACACCGACTACAAGAACGTCTACTTCAAACATCGACAAGCCGACTTCCAAGAAAGCTTCGTCTACTACAAGTCATCCTCCTACGAGCAACTTCAAGCCGAGAGCTTCATCATCATCAACCCCAACCGATGAGACCGTCAAGACGAGTTCCTTCAAGTGTTTCACTTGTGGAGGCCGAGGCCACAAGTCATACGAGTGCACCAACAAGCGGGCCATGGTCTTCAACGACGATGGCACTTATGACTCCATGAGTGAAGGTGAAATGGAAGCACTTGAGCAAGTCGCCATGCACCGCCAAGCAAACAATGAATAAGAACAAGTCTTCTGTGATGAAGACTCAAGTCCCGCACTTGTTGTCTCCAAAGTCTTGACTCTCCAACATCATCAAGAAGAAGACCAAAGATGCACCATATTCCACACCAAGGCCGGCATCAATGGACGATCCGTCAAGGTCATCATCGATGGAGGGAGTTGTCACAATCTCGCAAGTGAAGAACTTTGCTCCAAGCTCCAATTGCCCAAGACGAAGCATCCACATCCTTAGAAAGTGCAATGGCTTAGTGACTCCGGCACCATCCAAGTCGAACACCGAGTACAAGTCTCCTTCAAGATCGGCGCATACGAAGACACCTTGGAGTGTGACGTTGTTCCAATGACCGTTTTTCATCTTCTCCTTGGACGGCCATGGCAATTTGATAGAGGAGTCGTCCACAACGGTCGAACGAACCACTACATCTTCAAAATGAAGGGCAAGGAGTACGTCCTCCGTCCAATGTCGCCAAGTCATGTGATCGCCGACAAACATACCACCCATCATGGAGAGAATGGTGAGAGAGTGAGCCACCAAAAAGAGAGTGAGCTCCACAAGCCCAAATTGAGTGCCTCCACGATGAGCGAAAACAAGAACTTAGTTCTATTTGCCACCAAACGTGAGATGAGAGAAGTGCGTGAGAACCCAGCTAGTGTCCTACACTACGTCATCGTGTGCAAGGACAATGCACCACAAACTAACACCTCTCACACTCTTCCTATAGTGTTATCTTCTCTTTTGCAGGAATTTCACGATGTTTTTCCCGATGAGCTACCTCCGGGACTACCTCCTCTACGAGGCATTGAGCACTGAATTGACCTCATTCCCGGAGCACCACTTCCAAACAAAGCTCCCTACCACGTCAACCCCGAAGAAACCAAAGAAATTCAAAGGCAAGTAAAACATCTCATAGACCATGGACATGTGCGTGAAAGTTTGAGCCCTTGTGCCGTTCCGGTCATTCTTGTGCCAAAACGTGATGGTAGTTTTCGCATGTGCTCCGATTGTAGACCTATCAATGCTATCACCATTCGTTATAGGTATCCCATTCCATGCCTAGATGATATGCTTGATGAGCTTAGCGGTGCCACTATATTTACCAAAATTGATCTTAAGAGTGGTTACTATCAAATCCGCATACAAGAGGGTGATGAATGGAAAACCGCCTTCAAAACCAAGTTTGGTTTGTATGAGTGGTTAGTCATGCCTATGGGTATTTCGGAAGCACCGGGCACTTTTATGCGCCTCATGAATCATGTCTTTCGCCCTTACATTGGTATATTTGTGTGGTCTACTTTGATGATATTCTTGTGTTTAGCAAATCTATCAAAGAGCATGTCACCCATGTCCGCACCGTTTTGCAAACTCTTAGGAAAGAGCGTCTCTATGCTAATATGGAGAAATGCCTTTTTTGTGTTGATAAGCTCGTTTTCTTAGGATTTGTTGTCTCTTCTAAGGGTGTTCATGTAGATGAGTCCAAGATCAATGCTATTAAGACTTGGCCGCAACCAACCAAGTTGCATCAAGTGCGTAGTTTCCTTGGCCTCGCGGGCTTCTATCGTTGCTTTGTAAAGGATTTTAGCACCATTGCTTCGCCTTTGCATGCTTTGAGCAAGAAGAATGCGCCTTTTGTTTGGGGACCACCCCAAGATACCGCATTCAGTGAGCTTAAGAATTTGCTTACTCATGCTCCCGTGCTTGCTTTACCCAACTTCGACAAACCCTTTGAAATTCATTGCGATGCTAGTGGTAATGGCATAGGAGGTGTGTTAACGCAAGAGAAGCGCCCCATAGCTTACTTTAGTGAGAAACTTTCCGGAGCGCAACTCAACTACCCCATCTGTGACAAAGAGCTATATGCGTTAGTTCGCGTTTTGCATGAATGGGAACAGTACCTTCGTCCCCATGTGTTTATCATTCATACTTATCATGAGACTCTCAAGTATCTTAAGGGACAAACTAAGTTGAACAAGCGTCATGCTAAATGGAGTGAATTTATTGAGTCTTTTCCTTATGTCATCAAGTACATAAAAGGTAAAGGAAACATAGTAGTGGATGCTCTTTCCCGCATTTGCTTGCTTGTCACGCAACTTGAGTTAGATGTCATTGGCTTCGAGCATATCAAAGACTTATATGAGCATGATACAACTTTTGCCATTCCTTATGCCAAGTGTTTGTCGAATACATCTTGGGAACGCTATTACATCAAAGATGGCTACCTTATGAGAGCTAACAAACTTTGCATTCCCGAGTCCTCGCTTCGTTTGTTGCTTTTGCAGGAATCTCATGGAGGAGGCTTAATGGGACACTTCGGACGCGACAAGACGTTCGCCACGCTCTCGAAGAGCTACTTTTGGCCAAAGATGTTTCGGGACGTCAATCGCTTCACCAACTGGTGTTCTACATGTCGCAAAGCTAAGTCCAAATCTCAATCTCATGGTCTCTATATGCCTTTACCAATTCCATACCAACCTTGGGAAGACATTAGCATGGACTTTGTACTTGTTTTGCCTAGGACTCGCAACGGGAAAGATTCCATATTTGTCGTTGTGGACCGTTTCTCAAAAATAGCACACTTTATTCCTTGTAACAAGATAGACGATGCTTCACATGTGGCTAATCTCTTTTGTAGGGAAATATTGCGTCTACATGGTGTGCCAAAGACTATCGTCTCGGACCACGACGTAAAGTTCCTTAGCTACTTTTGGAAAACCCTATGCACCAAGCTCGGAATCAAGCTACTCTTCTCCACGGCATACCATCCTCAAACCGACGGCCAAACGGAGGTGACAAACCGCACACTCTCCGCTCTACTTCGAGTACTCATCAAGAAGAACATCAAGGAGTGGGAGGAGTGTCTTCCCATCACCGAGTTCGCCTACAACCGAGCAAGACACTCAACAACCGGCAAGTCCCCTTTCGAGGTCATCTACGGATTCAACCCTTTGTCACCATTGGATATTCTGCCTCTACCACTCCAAGAGCGGATCAATTTGGACGCAAGTGCACGAGCGACCCATATCAAGAAGGTGCATGAAGATACAAGAAACACCATCGAGCGCCAAGTACAACGCCTTGCGACCAAGCTCAATGTCAACAAGCAACCTATGGTCTTCAACACTGGTGATCTCGTATGGCTACACCTTCGCAAGGAGCGCTTTCCACAAGAACGCAAGTCTAAGCTTCGACCTAGAGCCGATGGACCCTTCAAGGTGCTCGCACGCTACAACGACAACGCTTACAAGATCGACCTCCCACGGGACAAATACAACCCGAGCGACATCTTCAACAACAAAGATCTCTCTCCCTTCCATGGTGATGAAGAACTCGATCCGAGGACGGATCTTCCCCAAGGGAGGGGAGATGATGCGGAGCATCCCATGACCATCCACATGGACGCCACCTCAACTATCCAAGCACCAAGTGGACCAATGACAAGGGCTAGGGCACGTGCTATTCAATCCGAGGTGACATCACTCCTACTTGCGTTTTCCCCCTCTTCAAGTGCGACATGGCTACTGCCTAAGTCTGAGATACTATGTGTCATCAGGTACAACGCTCAAGACTCGGAGCCGAGGAATGTAGAAGAAGAGACAGGCGTCAACACTCTCGACAGCCCGGAACTTCCGGCCAGAGCCCGGAACTTCCGGCCGACCCGGAGCTTCCGGCCGCCGATGAATTCGACCAGCCCAGGCGTGCCTACTCTCGGGTTAGCCTGGACCCCGTCTCGGACCTTCCGGCGCCCGGAACCTCCGGCCTGCCCGGAGCTTCCGGCCCCCGGATGCCAGCACAGCTCCACCGCGCCAACTCTCTGGTTAGGCCGGACCCTCCCCGGAACCTCCGGCGCCCGGAACTTCCGGCCCTGCCTGCGCGTAGCCACTTGGGTCGAGGCCCGTGTACCCTTTTCGTTACCTAGACTATAAATACTCTATCCCGTCCAACTTTCTAGGGTCAGCATTGGTTTAGCTCATTGAGAGATAGAGCATTGCTCATCCATATCGGGTCTACTCCACGAGAGAGACCGCGGCCCCTCTACGGAGAAGATCCACCTTGGATTCAAGACCCCTTTACGGGAAGATCCCCTTGTGGATTCAAGACCTCCTCTCGGAGAAGAACCGGCTACCCTTTTGTGTCGTCCTTAGTTGTCCGTGGATTCGTGTATCGTTCTATGTATCCGAGGATCTAGCACATGTGTGACTTGTTCTTGTTAGTTTGAGTGTTTCCTCTCGTGTTTCCCCTCATGTTCTTCGTGTTTCTCTTTGGGATTCGCTCCTTTCATGAAAGATCAGCCATCTAGGGTTTCACCCTACATCACTTACCAGAGTGATTGGGCGAGAACTGGGTGTCCTTAGCTCAAGGGGAATAAGGTGAAGACACGGTCTTCTGAGTTGAATCTCGGCCTCCCTAACCAGACGTACAGTTGTCACAGCAACTGGAACTGGTCCAACAAATCATTGTCTTCAACGAGTCACTGGTTCTATCCTTCCCATCTCTTTATTTACAGTTGGTCCTTGTGAAGTCATTGTCTGTTTGCTTTATCTTTTGTCTTCACTAAGTGACTGCCTGTTCTAATTGGCTTCATACTATCTTCCTACCTGATCCATACTGCCTAGCTGCCATTAGTCGTTGTGCTTTCACTTCATTGAATACTTGATTATGGCTTGCTTAGTGTAGTCTACCTTCCGCTGCATGGTAATAGGTTTATTTCTATCGTTTGTCTTCGAAACTCCCATGTTTTGAATACTTTCTTAAAAATCGCCTATTCACCCCCCTCTAGTCGATCACTAGCACTTTCAAGTCCCGATCAATTGGTGGCATTTGTACCGCCCGTACATAACTACACACTCAAAATCCCATGGGGATCGACAGAGGCATAGCCAGCTTGTGATCCCCATGGGATTTTGAGTTGTTTCCTTTTTAGATCTACATCCCCAGCTGGCTATGCCTCTGTCGCTTAAGACGCTTATAGCACTCTAGTTTGGATACTAGGGGTTGCGCCCATGTTTTTATTATGAAACTCCTATGGCTAAGTGAGGGCATTCAAGCCGCATAGTCTGGTTGCCTGGTTTGTTGTGCTAAACAACTCCTTCAAGGACCATATAATTGGATCAAGATTGTTTAGATTCCATACGGAACACCCCCATACTACCTACGTGGGAACGGAAGCCGACGACTGGCCAACCCTCAGATTTCATACAACACGGGCGCACAGGAGGAAAAAATTAAAACATAACAAGCATTATATTGCATAACATCATTGTTTCATGTTATAGGACAGGATCATACAAATGTTTTCATGGGAATATAACATCCTTCGCACATTGCTCCGCCACAAGGCGGGTGTAACATCCCAAATTTGCAATTTGGAATGTTATACATAGATCATCATGCATATCATATTTCTTGCATTTTGGTTGATCCTAGAAATTTCACGCAACTCAAGGACCTTCGGAGAGAGTTGGAGATTTCGTTATTTTCATATTTGAGTTTTCTCAAATGTTGAAAAGAGGATCATTTGATTTATTTATTTTATCTTCAATTATTTTTCCGGTGTCAAAATATATGAGAGAGGGAATAATATGACTTTCCCAAATTTAGGAAAAATGAAGATTTAATAAATAGATCAATTTGGTTTTGCCGGAGTTTATTTGCATTTTTTTGGATAGGAAAAAATGCGTGTTTTCAAAAATTGCATTTTAGGTCCGGAGTAAAGTTCATTTTGTTTGGCTCATTTTTAGGAGTCGGAGAAAATTTACTTTAGATTTTTCGGAGTTCGTTTAGTTCTCTTTTTTGTTTTTTTTCTGCGCGCTGAACCGTTTTTTTTTAAAAGAGAGAGCCAGGCCAGCCGGGCCTAAAGCCCAGCCAGCCGGCCGGTCCCTCCCCTCGCGCGCGCGCAGCCAGGCGCAGGCAGGCGCCAGCCAGGCCGCCGCCTCGCCTCTTGCCTCAAGCCGAGTCCCAGCGGGACTTAGGCCGGCCCTTTCCTTGTTCCGTTTTCTTTTCTTTTTTCTACTAGGACTCTTTTTCCTAATCCTAGTCTATTTTCTTGTCCCCTACCCCAAGTCTCCTCACCCCTCCCCAATATAAATACCCCAACACCCCCCCTCTAAACACATCAAATCAAAGCCGCAGGAAGCAGCAGCGCGCAGCCCCACCCCGCGCCCCACACGCGCCGCGCCACCCCACACCCGCCACCGCCGCACCTTGCCCATGCCGCCGCCGCCCTATGCCGCCGTCGCCGGAGCCCCTCACCGGAGACCTCACCGGAGGTTGCCCCGTGTCTCTTTTTCTCGGATCGTTTTTTTCTAATCGTTCCGATTCTTTTCTTCTCTAAACCATTCCGGTTTTCTAGATCGGTTTTTCGTTTGGTTTTCTTCTCCGAAACCCTAGATCGGATTCGTTTTCTTCTCCGATTTAGTTGCCTTTGGACCGTTCGCCGGACCGTTCGTCCTAACGAATGTGATCACCGGATTCTTCTAGGTTAACGAACGTCCGTTCGTTTAACCGTTCTTCTTTTTCTTCTCGCTTGGATTTATTCCGCGATCGCGATCTCAGATCCGATCTTCGTTCTAGTCTTTCTTCTCGCTCGTTTATCGAAATCAGGTGATTCAAGCGCCTGGAGTTTCGTTTCGAAACCGCCGTTCCGTCTAATCAACTTAAACAAGTTTTTGCTACGGTAAAATTTCACCTTGTTTCAACTTGCTAGAACCGAGTTGTTTTCTTCCGCCGTTTGTTTGTCCGTTTCTTTGTTCGGTTCGTTCTTTCTTTGCAACCGGAGTTCTTAAGTTGAACTATCTGGTTCGATCTCTTGTTCAAGTTTTACCTGTGCATTAGATGAGTAATTATTGTATGCTTGTTGTTTGTCTGTGATAGATCACCCGGATTGCGCCGCCTGTTACTTCGAAACCCTAGGACTCGCGGATCATCAGCAAGGCAAGTAACACTTTGATCATACCTTCTCTACAACCCATGTTTTATTGCATTAGATCAATCCTCTCACATTGCATGATTAGGATCTAATTAAATTGTGGGATGGGAAGTAGATGAGGTAGTACCTATTACCTGTATTATTATGAAACCTTTGGGAGTTACTTCTACGTTTGCTTATTATGCCATGCTATGCTAGCAGACGTGGATTGGGTGAGTGATATCCATGACAGATGTGAGTTGATAATTTTAATGGTTTATCTAAGGTGGCAACTTAAACACACATCTGGGTGGATTGAGGCACCTAATGTCTATCAGGACTTGCCTGTTTTTTTGGACCGCCACCCAGGCTCAAAGGGATCATAAGATAATTCATGCTAGAAACTTCCGTGTGCAGCCACATGCTACTATGGGCTCTGGCATAGTTGACTAAGTCGTGCGAACTCTTACGGGGTGGACTAGCAGATGTAGGGGATGTAGGTGTACCGGTCTACCCCACATGTAAGGTGCTAGTGCTTCTGAAAGACTATGTCTCGGTCATCCATTTCTCAAACACCATGTAGTGCGAGAAAACAAACGGAGGCGATCGAGTCCTGTGGGGAAAAGTGCGCAAACCTCTGTAGAGTGTACAAACTAATCATGATTAGCCGTGTCCCCGGTTATGGACAACTTGAGTATCTAGTACTTGAATATCATGTGAATCTCAACATGTTACTTCTAATTAATGTTGTTGGGTTTTAATTATTTTTAATTGGGATTGAGAATGCTGTCAACCATTCTCAATGTTTCACAACCACCATGATAGTTAAATAAATTTATTCCTTTGCAGTAGGGAAAAAACTGGCTTTACGCAAAAACTGTAACCATAGAGCTTTCCACCAGCCATATATGCATATAGTATAGCTGTTTCATTCCATTACTCTCTATGTGTTACATTGCCAGCATATTCCATGTGTTGACCCATTTTCGGGCTGCAACTTCTCATGTTGCAGACTTTTCAGACGACGAGTAAGGTGTTTTTTAGGTCGTGGTTCTATACTCAGTGATGCTGTTGGAGTTGATGGACCCATTTATCTTCCAAGTCTTCCGCTGTTATCGACACTAGATGGCCTTAAGCCATGTTTATTGTAATAAGTTCTCTTTGAGACAACGATGTAATAAGTGTGTGATTGCCACTCTGCTATAAATCCTTCGATGTACTGTGTGGTGTCAGCATTACTGATCCAGGGATGACACCTGAGCACAGAGCGCTTGATCCATTCGGGTCGGGTCGCGACAGAGATGGTATCAGAGCACACGCTGACTGTAGGACACGACCACTAAGTTAAATCCATAGATCACCATTTTCTACTCTTTTAGGATGACGCAAGCAAAGATTAAGTACGCTCAACCCGATGAAGGCACACCATTTGGATTTCACCTGAAGGAAGTCACCAAGTACCTGAACATTGGATTACCAAGCTTCACGGGAACCTTCAACGCCACTCTGCCTGAAGAGGAGCGCTGGAAGATTCAAGCTCATGTTCCGTGAAGGACATTCGCGCCAATCACGAAGCCTATAGATAGTGTTTTCAATGCACCAACCTGGAGTCTGGGAAAGAGCATGGCCGCTCATATCACCATAGGACGCATTGGAGAAGTTTATCAAGAAGACCTCAAGGACACTATATACCAGATTTGCGGACGCCGAAATGAACAATGGGAGTTAGTCAGCACCAAGAAGGATCGATCCATTGCATCTTTCATCCAGGAGTTAAACCAGCACATTCGACGCCACGAGAACCAGATGTGCAATGACATGATAGAGTTGAAGAATGCAAAGGCAAGGATCATCGAGCTAGAAGGAGAACTGAAGTCTACACGCAAGGACTACATGGACGAGATCGTAGCTCTAGCGAGACACAATGGCAATCTTAAGCAGGAGATTGAAGAACTCAAGAGGAAGTTAGGATCCAAGGAGGAAGACAAGTACGTCGCATGTCCGGACAACTACATCATCATTGACGACACCGATTCGGATCCAAGTGAACCCGACTTTGAAGACGAAGCTGGAGCAGATATCATGGAGTCTTCCATCGGTTCAAATTTCTAGATGACCACCAAATAGTAGTAGTATTTCCCCATGTAAACATTATAGTTCGAACACTTTTGCGATAGTTTTAGACCGTTTGTAAGCCCTTGTTTGATTGATTGAAGTGATTTTGTGTGCATTTGCTCATGTGCATTGGGGTAGTGTTTTCCCTTTAGACCTCTCTCTATTCTTAATTCTCGTCTTTTCTAAACCCTCAGATGCCTCTGAGACGTGACAATGGATTTCCACCGGAGCTCACTCAGTTGATCCAGCAGCAGAATTGATGAGGACATGACTACCTTGGATATGACCAAAAATATTGCATATATGCATATTTGTCAGGTGATTTCTAGTGCAAACTATTCAATAATCTATTTATGTTATCCAGAACAAAAATACTTCACACACTTTTGTGTTTTGTCTAATTGCAGGTGTATGGGACATTTGTACAATCCACATATGAAGATAAGTAAGAAAGAGATGTTTATTTGCTGTCCAAAAAGTTCTCTCACGTCACTTTTGGCCCAAGAGAAGATAGAGTCCAAGTCTCTCACGTTCTGGATTCAGATTCGGACTGCACAGACATGCCTGACTCAAAACGCACACAAGTTTTTCATACGGACTCCGAATTGGGTGATTCTTTTTTTGTTGGAAACTAGATTTCGTGCACTTTCCAACCCAATTGGAATCACCTTCAAATTCGTCCGGAGCGTTGAGTTGTGGACGAAACAATCTGATGCTGCAGCAGAATCCGAGTCAAACTACAAGTCCAAAGGTGTTACATCACCTCCACTTGGGCCCATTGGCCTTGTACGACATAGATTTCGTTTTAGGCTGCCTTGGGACGTCCTCCCACCTCCTTGGCCGCCACCCCTTGCTCCTATATAAGTAGATCCATCTAGTAGCTTTTCCTTGGGATTTGTTTAGTTAAAAGTTAGCCATTGCAACTTCGTGTACTTCGTTTGTGTCCAACGACCAGACCAAGACCGCTTCCGGATCCCCACCATTATCAATACCTCATATATATTTGCAATATTCAGATTGCTTTATCATATTCTTGCTCGTTCTTCGATTGCTTGCAGGAATAGACCTTCGTGGTCAGGCTGACCGTGCTTCCGGCAGCGTCAGTAACCTCAGGAGATTGGTTTAGCGATTGCTAAGGCGCAACGTCATGCACGTGTGTAGTCTGATCGTCAAAGTCGTCTCCACCAAATCGATAGTTATCATCTCATCGAAAGATCGGGACACCCTCGCCTCTATCAAGTGGTATCAGTTTTCAGGTTGCTCGGTGAGAATTTCTAGTTTTCCTAGATTAGATTTATTTTCTTACCTATTGTCCAAGAAAAAGCCACAAAAAAGAGTTAGATCTATTCATCCTTGGTCCAAGCCAATCTGAGCCTTTGTAATTTTCTTTTCATTGCTTGCATAGTTGAATTATCGGTTGCATCGTCGTGTCGAGTTGCTGGTCTTAGTGTCTAGTTCGTTTAATGTTTCGAGTTCTGTTCACATTAGTCACGCCACTGCTGCATCATTATCTCTTCCGCTGTCCACCACCCATCCATCAATTTCCACCACGTGCTACCCACCATTCATTGTCATAATAATAGTTGAGATCTAGTTTGTTTTGGAAAGAGGGAGAAAAAAAAGAGCGAAAAAAACGAGAGAAAAAAAAGTCAGAGAAAAAAAAGGAGAATAAAAAGAAAAAAAAAGCGTGAGAAAAAAAAAGAGAAGAAAAAAAAATTGGATCTATCTAGAATCAATCTCGTACCTGAATTCAGATTGGAATCTGTTTTGCGCACTGTTCAGTAAAACAGGTGTATCTTCCTCATACGAAGTCCGTTTTGGCTCCGTGAGTACTCAAATTGAAGATAGCGACGAGCCGCATCTAAATAGTTGCAGAAGCTTTGTTTCTTGTTCTACTAATCATGACAGGATCCAGAGTCAATTCATGGGCTTTGTCGATCGCGGGAGACGTGCCACCACCTTTGCAAATACCACAACCGTCACGAGAGGTGCACAAACATCCAAATGCACATGATCAGGTTAATGTATCTATACCACCATTTAATGGCCGTTTTAAACCTGCTTTATATATTGAATGGGAGTTCGACATAAAAAATATATTTGCTTCCCATAATTTCGATGAACATAAAAAGGTTAAGGTTGCGGTTGGTTCTTTCACTGGTTATGCTTTGGTTTGGTGGAGTGAATATTGTCGGTTACACCCTGATTATATACCTACTACTTGGGATGATTTGAAACTTGCCATGCGACATACTTTCGTCCCTACTTATTATACTCGTGACATGATTAAGAAGTTGCAACACTTAAAACAAG